>NW_027140905.1:300000-562500 GCF_036365525.1 Heterodontus francisci | reverse complement strand
AGCGGTGGTTGAGAGAGGGAGAGAGCGAGTGGTTGAGAGAGGGAGAGAGCGAGTGGTTGAGAGAGGGATGAGAGGGAGAGAGCGAGTGGTTGAGAGGGAGAGAGCGAGTGGTTGAGAGAGGGAGAGAGCGAGTGTTGAGAGAGGGAGAGAAGGAGGGAGGGGGAGAGAGTGAGAATGAAAGGGGAGAGGGAGGGAGGGAGAGAGAGAGCGAGTGGTGGAGAGAGTGATGGAGGGGGAGAGAGGGAGGAAGGGGAGAGATTGAGGGAGGGGGAGAGAGAGAGAGAGAGCGAGTGGGGAGAGAGAGAGAGAGAGCGAGTGGGGAGAGAGAGAGAGAGAGAGCGAGTGGGGAGAGAGAGAGAGAGCGAACGAGTGGGGAGAGAGAGAGAGAGCGGGCGAGTGGGGGAGAGAGAGAGAGAGAGCGAGTGGGGGAGAGAGAGAGAGAGAGCGAGTGGGGAGAGAAGGAGAGAGTGAGGGAGAGAGAGAGAGAGAGAGAGCGAGTGGGGGAGAGCGAGAGAGTGCGAGTGGGGAGACATCGTACGGGGAAGAGAGGGAGAATGAGGTGGGAGAGAGAGGAGAGCGAGTGGGGGAGAGAAGGAGAGAGTGAGGGAGAGAGTGAGAGTGATGGAGGGGGAGAGAGTGAGAGCGATGGAGGAGGAGAGAGTGAGAGCGAGGAGGAGAAGAGAGTGAGAGCGAGGGAGGGGGAGAGAGTGAGAGCGAGGGAGGGGGAGAGAGTGAGAGCGAGGGAGGGGAGAGAGTGAGAAGCGAGGGAGGGGGAGAGAGTGAGAGCGAGGGAGGGGGAGAGAGTGAGAGCGAGGGAGGGGGAGAGAGTGAGAGCGAGGGAGGGGGAGAGAGTGAGAGCGATGGAGGGGGAGAGAGTGAGAGCGCGGGAGGGGAGAGAGAGAGCGAGGGACGGGAGAGAGTGAGCTGCGAGTGGGGGGGAGTGAGGAGAGCGAGTGGGGGAGAGAAGGAGAGAGTGAGGGAGAGAGAGAGAGTGATGGAGGGGAGAGAGAGAAGTTGGAGGGGGAGAGAGTGAGAGCGAGGGAGGGGGAGAGAGTGAGAGCGAGGGAGGGGGAGAGAGTGAGAGCGAGGGAGAGGGAGAGGGAGAGAGTGAGATCGAGGGAGAGGGTGAGAGTGAGATCGAGGGAGGGGAGAGAGTGAGATCGAGGGAGGGGGGAGAGAGTGAGATCGAGGAGGGGGAGAGAGTGAGAGCGAGGGACGGGAGAGAGTGATCGCGAGTGGGGGGGGCGAGAGGGAAAGCGAGTGGGGGAGAGAGGGAGAACGAGTGGGGGGAGAGAGGGAGAGCGAGTGGGGGGAGAGAGGGAGAGCGAGTGGGGGGGAGAGAGGGAGAGCGAGTGGGGGGGAGAGAGGGTGAGCGAGTGGGGGGGAGAGAGGGAGAGCGAGTGGGGGGGAGAAGAGGGAGAGCGAGTGGGGGTGAGAGAGGGAGGGAGCGAGTGGGGGAGAGAGAGGGAGGGAGCGAGTGGGTGTGAGAGAGAGCGAGTGGGGGAGAGAAAGTAAGAGCGTGAGTGGGGGAGGGAGAGAAGAGCGAGTCGGGTGAGAGAGAGCACGCGAGTGGGGGCGAGAGAGGGAGAGAGCGAGTGGGGATGGTGCGAGAGAGAGCGAGTGGGGATGGGGGGAGAGAGAGATGGGATGGGGGGAGAGAGAGAGCGAGTGGTGGATGGGGGGGAGAGAGTGCGCGAGTGGGGGATGGGGGAGAGAGAGTGAGGTGGGAGAGAGAGGAGAGTGAGTGGAGGAGACAGAATAGCGACTGGTGTGAGAGTGAGAGAGAAGGAGTGGCAGAGAGAGGGAGTGGGGGAGAGGAAGAGAGAGCGTGTTTGGGGGAGTGAGAGCGAGTGGGGGAGAGAGAGAGAGCAATTGGGGGAGAGAGTCAGAGCGCGAGTGGGGGAGAGGGGGAGAGAGAGAGGAAGTGTGGGAGAGAGAGACGGCGCGAGTGGGGGGAGAGAGAGTGAGGATGGGGGAGAGAGAGAGAGAGCGAGTGGGGGAGAGAGAGAGAGCGAGTGGGGGAGAGAGAGAGAGCGAGTGGGGGAGAGAGAGAGAGCGAGTGGGGGAGAGAGAGAGCGAGTGGGGGAGAGAGAGAGAGCGAGAGCGAGTGGGGGAGAGAGAGAGAGAGAGAGCGAGTGGGGGAGAGAGCGAGAGAGAGAGCGAGTGGGGGAGAGAGCGAGAGAGAGAGCGAGTGGGGGAGAGAGAGAGAGAGAGAGAGAGCGAGTGGGAGAGAGAGAGAGAGCGAGTGGGGGAGAGAGAGAGAGAGAGAGAGAGCGAGTGGGGGAGAGAGAGAGAGAGAGAGAGCGAGTGGGGGAGAGAGAGAGAGAGAGAGCGAGTGGGGGGAGGGAGAGAGAGAGAGCGAGTGGGGAGAGAGAGAGAGGGAGAGCGAGTGCGGGAGAGAGAGAGAGAGGGAAAGCGAGTGGGGGGGAGAGAGAGAGAGAGGGAGAGCGAGTGGGGGAGAGAGAGAGAGAGAGCGAGTGGGGGAGAGTGAGAGAGAGAGAGCGAGTGGGGGAGAGTGAGAGAGAGAGAGCGAGTGGGGGAGAGAGAGAGAGAGAGAGCGAGTGGGGGAGAGAGAGAGAGAGAGAGAGAGAGAGCGAGCGAGTGGGGGAGAGAGAGAGAGAGAGAGAGCGAGTGGGGGAGAGAGAGAGAGTGAGAGCGAGTGGGGGAGAGAGAGAGAGTGAGATCGAGTGGGGGAGAGAGAGAGTGAGAGCGAGTGTGGGAGAGAGAGAGAGAGAGAGAGAGAGCGAGTGGGGGAGAGAGAGAGAGAGAGAGAGAGCGAGTGGGGGAGAGAGAGAGAGAGAGAGAGCGAGTGGGGGAGAGAGAGAGAGTGAGAGCGAGTGGGGGAGAGAGAGAGTGAGAGCGAGTGTGGGAGAGAGAGAGAGAGAGAGCAAGTGTGGGAGAGTGAGAGACTGAGCGCGAGTGTGGGAGAGTGAGAGACTGAGCGCGAGTGTGGGAGAGAGAGAGAGAGAGCGCGAGTGTGGGAGAGAGAGAGAGCGCGAGTGGTGGAGAGAGCGAGTGGGTGAGAGAAGGAGAGAGCGAGTGGGGGAGAGAGAAAGAGGGAGGGGGAGAGAGAGCGGGGGCGAGAGAGAGAGCGAGTGGTGGAGGGAGAGACGGCGCTGGAGGGGGAGAGAGAGAGAGAGTGATGGAGGGGGAGAGAGTGAGCGAGGGATGTGGAGTGAGAGCGAGGGAGGGGGAGAGAGTGAGAGCGAGGGAGGGGGAGAGAGTGAGAGCGAGGGAGGGGGAGAGAGTGAGAGCGAGGGAGGGGGAGAGAGTGAGAGCGAGGGAGGGGGAGAGAGGGAGAGCGAGGGAGGGGGAGAGAGGGAGAGCGAGTGGGGGGGGAGAGAGGGAGAGCGAGTGGGGGGGGAGAGAGGGAGAGCGAGTGGGGGGGAGAGAGGGAGAGCGAGTGGGGGGGAGAGAGGGAGAGCGAGTGGGGGGAGAGAGGGAGAGCGAGTGGGGGAGAGAGAGGGAGAGCAAGTGGGGGAGAGAGGGAGAGCGAGTGGGGGAGAGAGAGGGAGAGCGAGTGGGGGAGAGAGAGGGAGAGCGAGTGGGGGAGAGAGAGGGAGAGCGAGTGGGGGAGAGAGAGGGAGAGCGAGTGGGGGAGAGAGAGGGAGAGCGAGTGGGGGGGAAGAGAGGGAGAGCGAGTGGGGGAGAGAGAGGGAGAGCGAGTGGGGGAGAGAGAGGGAGAGCGAGTGGGGGAGAGAGAGGGAGAGCGAGTGGGGGAGAGAGAGGGAGAGCGAGTGGGGGAGAGAGAGGGAGAGCGAGTGGGGGAGAGAGAGGGAGGGAGCGAGTGGGGGAGAGAGAGGGAGGGAGCGAGTGGGGGAGAGAGAGGGAGGGAGCGAGTGGGGGAGAGAGAGGGAGGGAGCGAGTGGGGGAGAGAGAGGGAGGGAGCGAGTGGGTGTGAGAGAGCGAGTCGGGGTGAGAGAGAGCGTGCGAGTGGGGGCGAGAGAGAGAGAGAGAGCAAGTGGGGGAGAGCGAGAGAGTGCGAGTGGGGGATGGGGCGAGAGAGAGCGAGTGGGGGATGGGGGGAGAGAGAGAGCGAGTGGTGGATGGGGGGGAGAGAGAGCGCGAGTGGGGGATGGGGGAGAGAGAGTGAGGTGGGAGAGAGAGGAGAGTGAGTGGGGGAGACAGAATAGCGACTGGTGTGAGAGTGAGAGAGAAGGAGTGGCAGAGAGAGGGAGTGGGGGAGAGGAAGAGAGAGCGTGTTTGGGGGAGTGAGAGCGAGTGGGGGAGAGAGAGAGAGCAATTGGGGGAGAGAGTCAGAGCGCGAGTGGGGGAGAGGGGGAGAGAGAGAGGGAGTGTGGGAGAGAGAGACGGCGCGAGTGGGGGGAGAGAGAGTGAGGATGGGGGAGAGAGAGAGAGAGCGAGTGGGGGAGAGAGAGAGAGCGAGTGGGAGAGAGAGAGAGAGAGAGAGCGAGTGGGGGAGAGAGAGAGACAGAGAGCGAGTGGGGGAGAGAGAGACAGAGAGCGAGTGGGGGTGAGAGAGAGAGAGAGCGAGTGGGGGAGAGAGAGAGAGAGAGAGCGAGTGGGGGAGAGAGGGAGAGCGAGTGGGGGAGAGAGAGAGAGAGGGAGAGCGAGTGGGGGAGAGAGAGAGGGAGGGAGAGCGAGTGGGGGGGAGAGAGAGAGAGGGAGAGCGAGTGGGGAGGGAGAGAGAGAGAGAGAGAGAGCGAGTGGGGGAGAGAGAGAGAGAGAGAGAGAGAGCGAGTGGGGGAGAGAGAGAGAGAGAGAGAGCGAGTGGGGGAGAGAGAGAGAGAGAGAGAGCGAGTGGGGGAGAGAGAGAGAGAGAGAGAGAGCGAGTGGGGGAGAGAGAGAGAGTGAGAGCGAGTGGGGGAGAGAGAGAGAGTGAGAGCGAGTGGGGGAGAAAGAGTGTGAGAGCGAGTGGGGGAGAGAGAGAGAGAGAGAGCAAGTGTGGGAGAGTGAGAGACTGAGCGCGAGTGTGGGAGAGAGAGAGAGAGCGCGAGTGTGGGAGAGAGAGAGAGCGCGAGTGTGGGAGAGAGAGAGAGAGCGCGAGTGTGGGAGAGAGAGAGCGCGAGTGTGGGAGAGAGAGCGAGTGGTGGAGAGAGCGAGTGGGTGAGAGAAGGAGAGAGAGAGTGGGGGAGAGAGAAAGAGGGAGGGGGAGAGAGAGCGGGGGCGAGAGAGAGAGCGAGTGGTGGAGGGAGAGACGGCACTGGAGGGGGAGAGAGAGAGTGAGCGAGGGAGGGGGAGAGAGTGAGAGCGAGGGAGGGGGAGAGAGTGAGAGCGAGGGAGGGGGAGAGAGTGAGAGCGAGGGAGGGGGAGAGAGTGAGAGCGAGGGAGGGGGAGAGAGTGAGAGCGAGGGAGGGGGAGAGTGTGAGCGCGAGTGGGGGGGAGAGAGGAGAGCGAGTGGTGGAGAGAAGGAGAGAGTGAGGGAGAGAGAGGGTGCTCGAGGGGGAGAGAGAGAGTGCTCGAGGGGGAGAGAGTGAGAGCCAGGGAGGGGGAGAGAGAGAGCCAGGGAGGGGGAGAGAGAGAGCGAGGGAGGGGGAGAGAGTGAGAGCGAGGGAGGGGGAGAGAGTGAGAGCGAGGGAGGGGGAGAGAGTGAGAGCGAGGGAGGGGGAGAGAGTGAGAGCCAGGGAGGGGGAGAGAGAGAGCCAGGGAGGGGGAGAGAGAGAGCGAGGGAGGGGGAGAGAGTGAGAGCGAGGGAGGGGGAGAGAGTGAGAGCGAGGGAGGGGGAGAGAGTGAGAGCGAGGGAGGGGGAGAGAGTGAGAGCGAGGGAGGGGGAGAGAGAGAGAGACAGCGAGTGGGGGAGAGAGAGAGAGAGAGAGCGAGTGGGGGAGAGAGAGAGAGGGAGAGCGAGTGGGGGAGAGAGAGAGAGAGGGAGAGCGAGTGGGGGAGAGAGAGAGAGAGAGAGAGCGAGTGGGGGAGAGAGAGAGAGAGAGCGAGTGGGGGAGAGAGAGAGAGAGAGCGAGTGGGGGAGAGAGAGAGAGGGAGAGCGAGTGGGGGAGAGAGAGAGAGGGAGAGCGAGTGGGGGAGAGAGAGAGAGAGGGAGAGCGAGTGGGGGGGAGAGAGAGAGAGAGGGAGAGCGAGTGGGGGAGAGAGAGCGAGTGGGGGAAAGAGAGAGAGCGAGTGGGGGAGAGAGAGAGAGAGAGAGAGAGCGAGTGGGGGAGAGAGAGAGAGAGAGAGAGCGAATGGGGGAGAGAGAGAGAGAGAGAGCGAGTGGGGGAGAGAGAGAGAGAGAGAGAGCGAGTGGGGGAGAGAGAGAGAGAGAGAGAGCGAGTGGGAGAGAGAGAGAGAGAGAGAGCGAGTGGGGGAGAGAGAGAGAGAGAGAGCGAGTGGGGGAGAGAGAGAGAGTGAGAGCGAGTGGAGGAGAGAGAGAGTGAGAGCGAGTGTGGGAGAGAGAGAGAGAGAGCGAGTGTGGGAGAGAGAGAGAGAGAGCGAGTGTGGGAGAGAGAGAGAGAGAGAGCAAGTGTGGGAGAGTGAGAGACTGAGCGCGAGTGTGGGAGAGAGAGAGAGAGAGCGCGAGTGTGGGAGAGAGAGAGAGCGCGAGTGTGGGAGAGAGAGCGAGTGGTGGAGAGAGCGAGTGGGTGAGAGAAGGAGAGAGCGAGTGGGGGAGAGAGAAAGAGGGAGGGGGAGAGAGAGCGGGGGCGAGAGAGAGAGCGAGTGGTGGAGGGAGATACGGCGCTGGAGGGGGAGAGAGAGAGCGAGTGGGGGAGGAGGAGTGAGAGTGAGCGAGGGAGGAGGAGTGAGAGCGAGGGAGGGGGAGAGAGTGAGAGCGAGGGAGGGGGAGAGAGTGAGAGCGAGGGAGGGGGAGAGAGTGAGAGCGAGGGAGGGGGAGAAAGTGAGAGCGAGGGAGGGGGAGAGTGTGAGCGCGAGTGTGGGGGAGAGAGGAGAGCGAGTGGGGGAGAGAAGGAGAGAGTGAGGGAGAGAGTGAGAGTGCTGGAGGGGGAGAGAATGAGAGTGCTGGAGGGGGAGAGAGTGAGAGTGCTGGAGGGGGAGAGAGTGAGAGTGCTGGAGGGGGAGAGAGTGAGAGTGCTGGAGGGGGAGAGAGTGAGAGTGCTGGAGCGGGAGAGAGTGAGAGTGCTGGAGCGGGAGAGAGTGAGAGTGCTGGAGGGGGAGAGAGTGAGAGCGAGGGAGGGGGCGAGAGTGAGAGCGAGGGAGGGGGAGAGAGTGAGAGCGAGGGAGGGGGAGAGAGAGAGAGCGAGGGAGGGGGAGAGAGAGAGAGCGAGGGAGGGGGAGAGAGAGAGAGCGAGGGAGGGGGAGAGAGAGAGAGCGAGGGAGGGGGAGAGAGAGAGAGCGAGGGAGGGGGAGAGTGTGAGCGCGAGTGGGGGGGAGAGAGGAGAGCGAGTGGTGGAGAGAAGGAGAGAGTGAGGGAGAGAGAGGGTGCTCGAGGGGGAGAGAGAGAGTGCTCGAGGGGGAGAGAGTGAGAGCGAGGGAGGGGGAGAGAGAGAGCGATGGAGGGGGAGAGAGAGAGCGAGGGAGGGGGAGAGAGTGAGAGCGAGGGAGGGGGAGAGAGTGAGAGCGAGGGAGGGGGAGAGAGTGAGAGCGAGGGAGGGGGAGAGAGTGAGAGCGAGGGAGGGGGAGAGAGTGAGAGCGAGGGAGGGGGAGAGAGTGAGAGCGAGGGATGGGAGAGAGTGAGAGCGAGTGGGGGGGAGAGAGTGAGAGCGAGTGGGGGGGAGAGAGTGAGAGCGAGTGGGGGGGAGAGAGTGATAGCGAGTGGGGGGGAGAGAGTGAGAGCGAGTGGGGGGAAGAGAGGGAGAGCGAGTGGGGGGAGAGAGGGAGAGCGAGTGGGGGGGAAGAGAGGGAGAGCGAGTGGGGGGGAAGAGAGGGAGAGCGAGTGGGGGGGAGAGAGGGAGAGCGAGTGGGGGGAGAGAGAGGGAGAGCGAGTGGGGGAGAGAGAGGGAGAGCGAGTGGGGGAGAGAGAGGGAGAGCGAGTGGGGGAGAGAGAGGGAGAGCGAGTGGGGGAGAGAGAGGGAGAGCGAGTGGGGGAGAGAGAGGGAGAGCGAGTGGGGGAGAGAGAGGGAGAGCGAGTGGGGGAGAGAGAGGGAGAGCGAGTGGGGGAGAGAGAGGGAGAGCGAGTGGGGGAGAGAGAGGGAGAGCGAGTGGGGGAGAGAGAGGGAGAGCGGGTGGGGGAGAGAGAGGGAGAGCGGGTGGGGGAGAGAGAGGGAGAGCGGGTGGGGGAGAGAGAGGGAGAGCGGGTGGGGGAGAGAGAGGGAGAGCGAGTGGTGTAGAGAGAAGGAGAGCGAGTGGGGTAGAGAGAGGGAGAGCGAGTGGGGTAGAGAGAGGGAGAGCGAGTGGGGTAGAGAGAGGGAGAGCGAGTGGGGTAGAGAGAGGGAGAGCGAGTGGGGTAGAGAGAGGGAGAGCGAGTGGGGTAGAGAGAGGGAGAGCGAGTGGGGGAGAGAGAGGGAGAGCGAGTGGGGGAGAGAGAGGGAGAGCGAGTGGGGGAGAGAGAGGGAGAGCGAGTGGGGGAGAGAGAGGGAGAGCGAGTGGGGGAGAGAGAGGGAGGGAGCGAGTGGGTGTGAGAGAGAGCGAGTGGGGGAGAGAAAGTAAGAGCGCGAGTGGGGGAGGGAGAGAAGAGCGAGTCGGGGTGAGAGAGAGCGCGCGAGTTGGGGCGAGAGAGAGAGAGAGAGCAAGTGGGGGAGAGCGAGAGAGTGCGAGTGGGGGATGGGGCGAGAGAGAGCGAGTGGGGGATGGGGGGAGAGAGAGACCGAGTGGTGGATGGGGGGGAAAGAGGGCGCGAGTGGGGGATGGGGGAGAGAGAGTGAGGTGGGAGAGAGAGGAGAGTGAGTGGGGGAGACAGAATAGCGACTGGTGTGAGAGTGAGAGAGAAGGAGTGGCAGAGAGAGGGAGTGGGGGAGAGGAAGAGAGAGCGTGTTTGGGGGAGTGAGAGCGAGTGGGGGAGAGAGAGAGAGCAATTGGGGGAGAGAGTCAGAGCGCGAGTGGGGGAGAGGGGGAGAGAGAGAGGGAGTGTGGGAGAGAGAGACGGCGCGAGTGGGGGGAGAGAGAGAGAGCGAGTGGGGGAGAGAGAGAGAGAGCGAGTGGGGGAGAGAGAGAGAGAGCGAGTGGGGGAGAGAGAGAGAGAGAGCGAGTGGGGGAGAGAGAGAGAGAGAGCGAGTGGGGGAGAGAGAGAGAGAGAGAGCGAGTGGGGGAGAGAGAGAGAGAGAGAGCGAGTGGGGGAGAGAGAGAGAGAGAGAGCGAGTGGGGGAGAGAGAGAGAGGGAGAGCGAGTGGGGGAGAGAGAGAGAGAGGGAGAGCGAGTGGGGGGGAGAGAGAGAGAGAGAGGGAGAGCGAGTGGGGGAGAGAGAGAGAGAGAGAGAGAGAGCGAGTGGGGGAGAGAGAGAGAGAGAGAGAGCGAGTGGGGGAGAGAGAGAGAGAGAGAGAGCGAGTGGGGGAGAGAGAGAGAGAGAGCGAGTGGGGGAGAGAGAGAGAGAGAGAGAGCGAGTGGGGGAGAGAGAGAGAGAGAGAGAGGCGAGTGGGGGAGAGAGAGAGAGAGAGAGAGAGCGAGTGGGGGAGAGAGAGAGAGAGAGCGAGCGAGTGGGGGAGAGAGAGAGAGAGAGAGAGAGCGAGTGTGGGAGAGTGAGAGACTGAGCGCGAGTGTGGGAGAGTGAGAGACTGAGCACGAGTGTGGGAGAGAGAGAGAGAGAGCGCGAGTGTGGGAGAGAGAGAGAGAGAGCGCGAGTGTGGGAGAGAGAGACAGCGCGAGTGTGGGAGAGAGAGCGAGTGGTGGAGAGAGCGAGTGGGTGAGAGAAGGAGAGAGCGAGTGGGGGAGAGAGAAAGAGGGAGGGGGAGAGAGAGCGGGGGCGAGAGAGAGAGCGAGTGGTGGAGGGAGAGACGGCGCTGGAGGGGGAGAGAGAGAGAGAGTGATGGAGGGGGAGAGAGTGAGCGAGGGAGGAGGAGTGAGAGTGAGGGAGGGGGAGAGAGTGAGAGCGAGGGAGGGGGAGAGAGTGAGAGCGAGGGAGGGGGAGAGAGTGAGAGCGAGGGAGGGGGAGAGAGTGAGAGCGAGGGAGGGGGAGAGAGTGAGAGCGAGGGAGGGGGAGAGTGTGAGCGCGAGTGTGGGGGAGAGAGGAGAGTGAGTGGGGGAGAGAAGGAGAGAGTGAGGGAGAGAGAGAGAGTGCTGGAGGGGGAGAGAGTGAGAGTGCTGGAGGGGGAGAGAGTGAGAGTGCTGGAGGGGGAGAGAGTGAGAGTGCTGGAGGGGGAGAGAGTGAGAGTGCTGCAGGGGGAGAGAGTGAGAGCGAGGGAGCGGGAGAGAGTGAGAGCGAGGGAGGGGGAGAGAGTGAGAGCGAGGGAGGGGGAGAGAGTGAGAGCGAGGGAGGGGGAGAGAGTGAGAGCGAGGGATGGGAGAGAGTGAGAGCGAGTGGGGGAGAGAGAGTGAGAGCGAGTGGGGGGGAGAGAGTGAGAGCGAGTGGAGGGGCGAGAGTGAAAGCGAGTGGGGGGGAGAGAGTGAGAGCGAGTGGGGGGAAGAGAGGGAGAGCGAGTGGGGGGGAAGAGAGGGAGAGCGAGTGGGGGGGAGAGACGGAGAGCGAGTGGGGGAGAGAGAGGGAGAGCGAGTGGGGGAGAGAGAGGGAGAGCGAGTGGGGGAGAGAGAGGGAGAGCGAGTGGGGGAGAGAGAGGGAGAGCGAGTGGGGGAGAGAGAGGGAGAGCGAGTGGGGGAGAGAGAGGGAGAGCGAGTGGGTGAGAGAGAGGGAGAGCGAGTGGGTGAGAGAGAGGGAGAGCGAGTGGGGGAGAGAGAGGGAGAGCGGGTGGGGGAGAGAGAGGGAGAGCGGGTGGGGGAGAGAGAGGGAGAGCGAGTGGGGTAGAGAGAGGGAGAGCGAGTGGGGTAGAGAGAGGGAGAGCGAGTGGGGTAGAGAGAGGGAGAGCGAGTGGGGTAGAGAGAGGGAGAGCGAGCGGGGTAGAGAGAGAGAGGGAGCGAGTGGGTGAGAGAGAGAGCGAGTGTGGGAGAGAGTGAGAGCGCGAGTGGGTGCGAGAGAGAGACAGTGCGAGTGGGGGAGAGAGAGAGCGAGTGGGGGAGAAAGAGAAGAGCGCGAGTGGGGGCGAGAGAGAGAGAGTGCGAGTGGGGGAGAGCGAGAACGAGTGGGGGAGTGGCAGAGCGGGGGGAAGAGAGGGAGGGTGAGGTGGGAGAGAGAGGAGTGCGAGTGGGGGAGACAGAATAGCGACTGGGGCGAGAGAGGGAGCGAATGGGGGGAGAGATAGAGGGAGTGGCGGAGAGCGAGAGAGAGCGCGTGGGGGAGAGAGAGAGAGAGCGATTGTGGGAGCGAGAGAGCGAGAGAGGGAGAGCAATTGGGGGAGAGAGAGACGGCGCGAGTGGGGGTAAGAGGGAGAGCGTGAGTGGGAGAGGTGGAGAGCGTGAGCAGGAGAGAGGGAGGGAGGGGGAGAGTGGGGGAGGGGGAGAGAGTGAGGGAGGGGGAGAGAGAGAGAGTGGGAGTGGGGGAGAGAGAGACGGTGCGAGTGAGGATGGGGGAGTGAGAGAGTGAGGGGGAGCGAGAGAGAGCACGTGGGGGAGAGAGAGAGTGAGTGAGAGCGTGTGGGGGAGAGAGAGAGAGAGCGAGTGTGGGAGAGAGAGAGAGCGCGAGTGTGGGAGAGAGAGAGAGCGCGAGTGTGGGAGAGAGAGAGAGCGCGAGTGTGGGAGAGAGAGAGAGCGCGAGTGTGGGAGAGAGAGAGAGCGCGAGGGTGGGAGAGAGAGAGAGCGCGAGGGTGGGAGAGGGAGAGAGCGCGAGGGTGGGAGAGGGAGAGAGCGCGAGGGTGGGAGAGGGAGAGAGCGCGAGGGTGGGAGAGGGAGAGAGCGTGAGTGTGGGAGAGAAAGAGAGGGCGAGTGTGGGAGAGAAAGAGAGGGCGAGTGTGGGAGAGAAAGAGAGGGCGAGAGGGGAGATGGGGAGAGAGACGGCGCGTGTCAGGGGGAGAGGAGGAGCGTGAGGGGGAGTGAGTGAGGGAGGGGGAGTGAGTGAGGGAGTGGGAGAGAGAGAGCGAGCGCGTGGGGGAGAGAGAGTGAGTGAGAGCGCGTGGGGGAGAGAGAGTGAGTGAGAGCGAGTGTGGGAGAGAGAGAGAGCGAGCGAGTGTGGGAGAGAGAGAGCGCGAGTGTGGGAGAGAGAGAGAGCGCGAGTGTGGGAGAGAGAGCGAGTGGTGGAGAGAGCGAGTGGGTGAGAGAAGGAGAGAGCGAGTGGGGGAGAGAGAAAGAGGGAGGGGGAGAGAGAGCGGGGGCGAGAGAGAGAGCAAGTGGTGGAGGGAGAGACGGCGCTGGAGGGGGAGAGAGAGAGAGAGTGATGGAGGGGGAGAGAGTGAGCGAGGGAGGAGGAGGGGGAGATAGTGAGCGAGGGAGGAGGAGTGAGAGTGAGGGAGGGGGAAGAGAGTGAGAGCGAGGGAGGGGGAAGAGAGTGAGAGCGAGGGAGGGGGAAGAGAGTGAGAGCGAGGGAGGGGGAAGAGAGTGAGAGCGAGGGAGGGGGAAGAGAGTGAGAGCGAGGGAGGGGAGAGAGTGAGAGCGAGGGAGGGGAGAGAGTGAGAGCGAGGGAGGGGAGAGAGTGAGAGGAGGGAGGGGAGAGAGTGAGAGCGAGGGAGGGGGAGAGAGTGAGAGCGAGTGGGGGCGAGAGAGAGAAAGTGCGAGTGGGGGAGAGAGAGAAGAGCGAGTTGCGGAGAGAGAGAAGAGCAAGTGGGGGAGAGAGAGTACGGGGGGAAGAGAGGGAGAGTGAGGAGAGCGACTGGGGGAGACAGAATAGCGACTGGGGGAGAGAGAGAGCGAGTGGGGGGAGAGATAGAGGGAGTGGCGGAGAGAGAGAGAGAACGAGTGGCGAGAGAGAGAGAGCGCGTGGGGGAGAGAGAGAGAGAGCGATTGGGGAGAGAGAGAGCGAGTGGGGGAGAGAAAGAGAGGGGGTGAGGCGGAGAGCAATTGGGGGAGAGAGAGACGGCGTGAGTGGGGGTAAGAGGGAGAGCGTGAGGGGAGAGAGGGAGAGCGTGAGGGGGAGAGAGGGAGGGAGGTGGAGAGAGAGAGAGAGTGGGAGTGGGGGAGAGAGAGACGGCGCGAGTGAGGATAGGGGAGTGAGGGGGAGAGAGAGAGAGCGCGTGGGGGAGAGAGAGAGAGCGCGAGTGGTGGAGAGTGCGAGTGGGGGAGAGAAGGAGAGTGCGAGAGGGGGAGAGAAGGAGAGTGCGAGTGGGGAGAGAAGGAGAGAGTGAGAGGGAGAGAGCGAGTGGGGGAGAGCGAGAGAGTGCCAGTGGGGGAGAGCGAGAACGAGTGGGGGAGAGAGGGAGAGTGAGGTGGGAGAGAGAGGAGAGCGAGTGGGGGAGAGAGTGAGGGAGTGAGAGCGAGGGAGGGGGAGAGAGTGAGAGCGAGGGAGGGGGAGAGAGTGAGAGCGAGGGAGGGGGAGAGAGTGAGAGCGAGGGAGGGGAGAGAGTGAGAGTGAGAGCGAGGGAGGGGGAGAGAGAGAGAGAGAGAGCGAGGGAGGGGCAGAGAGAGAGAGAGAGAGCGAGGGAGGGGCAGAGAGAGAGAGTGAGAGCGAGGGAGGGGCAGAGAGAGAGAGTGAGAGCGAGGGAGGGGGAGAGAGTGAGAGCGAGGGAGGGGGAGAGAGGGAGAGCGAGTGGGGTAGAGAGAGGGAGAGCGAGTGGGGTAGAGAGAGGGAGAGCGAGTGGGGGAGAGAGAGGGAGAGCGAGTGGGGGAGAGAGAGGGAGAGCGAGTGGGGGAGAGAGAGGGAGAGCGAGTGGGGGAGAGAGAGGGAGAGCGAGTGGGGGAGAGAGAGGGAGAGCGAGTGGGGGAGAGAGAGGGAGGGAGCGAGTGGGTGTGAGAGAGAGCGAGTGGGGGAGAGAAAGTAAGAGCGCGAGTGGGGGAGGGAGAGAAGAGCGAGTCGGGGTGAGAGAGAGCGCGCGAGTTGGGGCGAGAGAGAGAGAGAGAGCAAGTGGGGGAGAGCGAGAGAGTGCGAGTGGGGGATGGGGCGAGAGAGAGCGAGTGGGGGATGGGGGGAGAGAGAGACCGAGTGGTGGATGGGGGGGAAAGAGGGCGCGAGTGGGGGATGGGGGAGAGAGAGTGAGGTGGGAGAGAGAGGAGAGTGAGTGGGGGAGACAGAATAGCGACTGGTGTGAGAGTGAGAGAGAAGGAGTGGCAGAGAGAGGGAGTGGGGGAGAGGAAGAGAGAGCGTGTTTGGGGGAGTGAGAGCGAGTGGGGGAGAGAGAGAGAGCAATTGGGGGAGAGAGTCAGAGCGCGAGTGGGGGAGAGGGGGAGAGAGAGAGGGAGTGTGGGAGAGAGAGACGGCGCGAGTGGGGGGAGAGAGAGAGAGCGAGTGGGGGAGAGAGAGAGAGAGCGAGTGGGGGAGAGAGAGAGAGAGCGAGTGGGGGAGAGAGAGAGAGAGAGCGAGTGGGGGAGAGAGAGAGAGAGAGCGAGTGGGGGAGAGAGAGAGAGAGAGCGAGTGGGGGAGAGAGAGAGAGAGCAAGTGGGGGAGAGAGAGAGAGAGAGAGCGAGTGGGGGAGAGAGAGAGAGGGAGAGCGAGTGAGGGAGAGAGAGAGAGAGGGAGAGCGAGTGGGGGGGAGAGAGAGAGAGAGAGGGAGAGCGAGTGGGGGAGAGAGAGAGAGAGAGAGAGAGGGAGAGCGAGTGGGGGAGAGAGAGAGAGAGAGAGAGAGAGCGAGTGGGGGAGAGAGAGAGAGAGAGAGAGAGCGAGTGGGGGAGAGAGAGAGAGAGAGAGAGCGAGTGGGGGAGAGAGAGAGAGAGAGAGAGCGAGTGGGGAGAGAGAGAGAGAGAGAGAGAGCGAGTGGGGGAGAGAGAGAGAGAGAGAGCGAGTGGGGGAGAGAGAGAGAGAGAGAGAGCGAGTGGGGGAGAGAGAGAGAGAGAGAGAGCGAGTGGGGGAGAGAGAGAGAGAGAGAGAGCGAGTGGGGGAGAGAGAGAGAGAGAGCGAGCGAGTGGGGGAGAGAGAGAGAGAGAGAGAGAGCGAGTGTGGGAGAGTGAGAGACTGAGCGCGAGTGTGGGAGAGTGAGAGACTGAGCACGAGTGTGGGAGAGAGAGAGAGAGAGCGCGAGTGTGGGAGAGAGAGAGAGAGAGCGCGAGTGTGGGAGAGAGAGACAGCGCGAGTGTGGGAGAGAGAGCGAGTGGTGGAGAGAGCGAGTGGGTGAGAGAAGGAGAGAGCGAGTGGGGGAGAGAGAAAGAGGGAGGGGGAGAGAGAGCGGGGGCGAGAGAGAGAGCGAGTGGTGGAGGGAGAGACGGCGCTGGAGGGGGAGAGAGAGAGAGAGTGATGGAGGGGGAGAGAGTGAGCGAGGGAGGAGGAGTGAGAGTGAGGGAGGGGGAGAGAGTGAGAGCGAGGGAGGGGGAGAGAGTGAGAGCGAGGGAGGGGGAGAGAGTGAGAGCGAGGGAGGGGGAGAGAGTGAGAGCGAGGGAGGGGGAGAGAGTGAGAGCGAGGGAGGGGGAGAGAGTGAGAGCGAGGGAGGGGGAGAGAGTGAGAGCGAGGGAGGGGGAGAGTGTGAGCGCGAGTGTGGGGGAGAGAGGAGAGTGAGTGGGGGAGAGAAGGAGAGAGTGAGGGAGAGAGAGAGAGTGCTGGAGGGGGAGAGAGTGAGAGTGCTGGAGGGGGAGAGAGTGAGAGTGCTGGAGGGGGAGAGAGTGAGAGTGCTGGAGGGGGAGAGAGTGAGAGTGCTGCAGGGGGAGAGAGTGAGAACGAGGGAGCGGGAGAGAGTGAGAGCGAGGGAGCGGGAGAGAGTGAGAGCGAGGGAGGGGGAGAGAGTGAGAGCGAGGGAGGGGGAGAGAGTGAGAGCGAGGGAGGGGGAGAGAGTGAGAGTGAGGGATGGGAGAGAGTGAGAGCGAGGGATGGGAGAGAGTGAGAGCGAGTGGGGGAGAGAGAGTGAGAGCGAGTGGGGGGGAGAGAGTGAGAGCGAGTGGAGGGGCGAGAGTGAAAGCGAGTGGGGGGGAGAGAGTGAGAGCGAGTGGGGGGAAGAGAGGGAGAGCGAGTGGGGGGGAAGAGAGGGAGAGCGAGTGGGGGGGAGAGACGGAGAGCGAGTGGGGGAGAGAGAGGGAGAGCGAGTGGGGGAGAGAGAGGGAGAGCGAGTGGGGGAGAGAGAGGGAAAGCGAGTGGGGGAGAGAGAGGGAGAGCGAGTGGGGGAGAGAGAGGGAGAGCGAGTGGGTGAGAGAGAGGGAGAGCGAGTGGGGGAGAGAGAGGGAGAGCGAGTGGGGGAGAGAGAGGGAGAGCGGGTGGGGGAGAGAGAGGGAGAGCGGGTGGGGGAGAGAGAGGGAGAGCGGGTGGGGGAGAGAGAGGGAGAGCGGGTGGGGGAGAGAGAGGGAGAGCGAGTGGGGGAGCGAGAAGGAGAGCGAGTGGGGTAGAGAGAGGGAGAGCGAGTGGGGTAGAGAGAGGGAGAGCGAGTGGGGTAGAGAGAGGGAGAGCGAGTGGGGTAGAGAGAGGGAGAGCGAGTGGGGTAGAGAGAGGGAGAGCGAGTGGGGTAGAGAGAGGGAGAGCGAGTGGGGTAGAGAGAGGGAGAGCGAGCGGGGTAGAGAGAGAGAGGGAGCGAGTGGGTGAGAGAGAGAGAGCGCGTGGGGGAGAGAGAGAGAGAGCGATTGGGGAGAGAGAGAGCGAGTGGGGGAGAGAAAGAGAGGGGGTGAGGCGGAGAGCAATTGGGGGAGAGAGAGACGGCGCGAGTGGGGGTAAGAGGGAGAGCGTGAGGGGAGAGAGGGAGAGCGTGAGGGGGAGAGAGGGAGGGAGGTGGAGAGAGAGAGAGAGTGGGAGTGGGGGAGAGAGAGACGGCGCGAGTGAGGATAGGGGAGTGAGGGGGAGAGAGAGAGAGCGCGTGGGGGAGAGAGAGAGAGCGCGAGTGGTGGAGAGTGCGAGTGGGGGAGAGAAGGAGAGTGCGAGAGGGGGAGAGAAGGAGAGTGCGAGTGGGGAGAGAAGGAGAGAGTGAGAGGGAGAGAGCGAGTGGGGGAGAGCGAGAGAGTGCCAGTGGGGGAGAGCGAGAACGAGTGGGGGAGAGAGGGAGAGTGAGGTGGGAGAGAGAGGAGAGCGAGTGGGGGAGAGAGTGAGGGAGTGAGAGCGAGGGAGGGGGAGAGAGTGAGAGCGAGGGAGGGGGAGAGAGTGAGAGCGAGGGAGGGGGAGAGAGTGAGAGCGAGGGAGGGGGAGAGAGAGAGAGTGAGAGCGAGGGAGGGGGAGAGAGAGAGAGAGAGAGAGCGAGGGAGGGGCAGAGAGAGAGAGAGAGAGCGAGGGAGGGGCAGAGAGAGAGAGTGAGAGCGAGGGAGGGGCAGAGAGAGAGAGTGAGAGCGAGTGGTGGAGGGAGAGACGGCGCGTGTCAGGGGGAGAGGAGGAGCGTGAGGGGGAGTGAGTGAGGGAGGGGGAGAGAGAGAGCGAGCGCGTGGGGGAGAGAGAGTGAGTGAGAGCGCGTGGGGGAGAGAGAGTGAGTGAGAGCGAGTGTGGGAGAGAGAGAGAGCGAGCGAGTGTGGGAGAGAGAGAGAGAGAGCGAGCGAGTGTGGGAGAGAGAGAGCGAGCGAGTGTGGGAGAGAGGGAGAGAGCGAGTGTGGGAGAGAGAGAGAGAGCGAGTGTGGGAGAGAGAGAGAGAGAGCGAGTGTGGGAGAGAGAGCGAGCGCGAGTGTGGGAGAGAGAGAGAGCGCGAGGGTGGGAGAGGGAGAGAGCGCGAGGGTGGGAGAGGGAGAGAGCGCGAGTGGTGGAGAGTGCGAGTGGGGGAGAGAAGGAGAGTGCGAGTGGGGGAGAGAAGGAGAGTGCGAGTGGGGAGAGAAGGAGAGAGTGAGAGGGAGAGAGCGAGTGGGGGAGAGCGAGAGAGTGCCAGTGGGGGAGAGCGAGAACGAGTGGGGGAGAGAGGGAGAGTGAGGTGGGAGAGAGAGGAGAGCGAGTGGGGGAGAGAGAGGGAGAGAGTGAGGGAGTGAGAGCGAGGGAGGGGGAGAGAGTGAGAGCGAGGGAGGGGGAGAGAGTGAGAGCGAGGGAGGGGGAGAGAGTGAGAGCGAGGGAGGGGGAGAGAGTGAGAGCGAGGGAGGGGGAGAGAGAGAGAGTGAGAGCGAGGGAGGGGGGGAGAGAGAGAGAGAGAGCGAGGGAGGGGCAGAGAGAGAGAGAGAGCGAGGGAGGGGCAGAGAGAGAGAGTGAGAGCGAGGGAGGGGCAGAGAGAGAGAGTGAGAGCGAGGGAGGGGGAGAGAGTGAGAGCGAGGGAGGGGGAGAGAGTGAGAGCGAGGGAGGGGGAGAGAGTGAGAGCGAGGGAGGGGGAGAGAGTGAGAGCGAGGGAGGGGGAGAGAGTGAGAGCGAGGGAGGGGGAGAGAGTGAGAGCGAGGGAGGGGGAGAGAGTGAGAGTGAGGGATGGGAGAGAGTGAGCGCGAGTGGGGGGGAGAGAGTGAGAGCGAGTGGGGGGGAGAGAGTGTGAGCGAGTGGGGGGGAGAGAGTGAGAGCGAGTGGAGGGGCGAGAATGATAGCGAGTGGGGGGGAGAGAGTAAGAGCGAGTGGGGGGGAGAGAGTGAGAGCGAGTGGGGGGAAGAGAGGGAGAGCGAGTGGTGGGGAGAGAGGGAGAGCGAGTGGGGGGGAGAGAGGGAGAGCGAGTGGGGGAGAGAGAGGGAGAGCGAGTGGGGGAGAGAGAGGGAGAGCGAGTGGGGGAGAGAGAGGGAGAGCGAGTGGGGGAGAGAGAGGGAGAGCGAGTGGGGGAGAGAGAGGGAGAGCGAGCGGGGTCGAGAGAGAGGGAGAGCGAGCGGGGTCGAGAGAGAGGGAGAGCGAGCGGGGTCGAGAGAGAGGGAGAGCGAGCGGGGTCGAGAGAGGGAGAGCGAGCGGGGTCGAGAGAGGGAGAGCGAGCGGGGTCGAGAGAGGGAGAGCGAGCGGGGTAGAGAGAGGGAGAGCGAGCGGGGTAGAGAGAGGGAGAGCGAGCGGGGTGAGAGGGAGAGCGAGCGGGGTGAGAGAGAGAGCGAGTGTGGGAGAGAGTGAGAGTGCGAGTGGGTGCGAGAGAGTGAGAGTGCGAGTGGGTGCGAGAGAGAGACAGTGCGAGTGGGGGAGAAAGAGAAGAGCGCGAGTGGGGGCGAGAGAGAGAGAGTGCGAGTGGGGGAGAGCGAGCACGAGTGGGGGAGAGGCAGAGCGGGGGGAAGAGAGGGAGGGTGAGGTGGGAGAGAGAGGAGAGCGAGAGGGGGAGACAGAATAGCGATTGGGGAGAGAGAGGGAGCGAATGGGGGGAGAGATCGAGGGAGTGGCGGAGAGCGAGAGAGAGCGCGTGGGGGAGAGAGAGAGAGAGCGATTGTGGGAGAGAGAGAGCGAGAGGGGGAGAGCAATTGGGGGAGAGAGAGACGGCGCGAGTGGGGGTAAGAGGGAGAGCGTGAGTGGGAGAGGGGGAGAGCGTGAGCAGGAGAGAGGGAGGGAGGGGGAGAGTGGGGGAGGGGGAGAGAGAGAGAGTGGGAGTGGGGGAGAGAGAGACGGTGCGAGTGAGGATGGGGGAGTGAGAGAGTGAGGGGGAGAGAGAGAGAGCACGTGGGGGGGAGAGAGAGTGAGTGAGAGCGTGTGGGGGAGAGAGAGACAGAGCGAGTGTGTGGGAGAGAGAGAGAGCGAGTGTGGGAGAGAGAGAGAGAGCGCGAGTGTGGGAGAGAGAGAGAGCGCGAGTGTGGGAGAGAGAGAGAGCGCGAGTGTGGGAGAGAGAGAGAGCGCGAGTGTGGGAGAGAGAGAGAGCGCGAGTGTGGGAGAGAGAGAGAGCGCGAGTGTGGGAGAGAGAGAGAGCGCGAGTGTGGGAGAGAAAGAGAGGGCGAGTGTGGGAGAGAAAGAGAGGGCGAGTGTGGGAGAGAAAGAGAGGGCGAGTGTGGGAGAGAAAGAGAGGGCGAGAGGGGAGATGGGGAGAGAGACGGCGCGTGTCAGGGGGAGAGGAGGAGCGTGAGGGGGAGTGAGTGAGGGAGGGGGAGAGAGAGAGCGAGCGCGTGGGGGAGAGAGAGTGAGTGAGAGCGCGTGGGGGAGAGAGAGTGAGTGAGAGCGAGTGTGGGAGAGAGAGAGAGCGAGCGAGTGTGGGAGAGAGAGAGAGAGCGAGTGTGGGAGAGAGGGAGAGAGCGAGTGTGGGAGAGAGAGAGAGAGCGAGTGTGGGAGAGAGAGAGAGCGAGTGTGGGAGAGAGAGCGAGCGCGAGTGTGGGAGAGAGCGAGCGCGAGTGTGGGAGAGAGCGAGCGCGAGTGTGGGTGAGAGAGAGAGCGCGAGTGTGGGAGAGAGAGAGCGCGAGTGTGGGAGAGAGAGAGAGCGCGAGTGTGGGAGAGAGAGAGAGCGCGAGTGTGGGAGAGAGAGAGAGCGCGAGTGTGGGAGACGGAGAGAGCGCGAGTGTGGGAGAGGGAGAGAGCGCGAGTGTGGGAGAGGGAGAGAGCGCGAGGGTGGGAGAGGGAGAGAGCGCGAATCGGGGAGTGGGAGAGAGCGAGTGTGGGAGAGAAAGAGAGAGCGAGTGTGGGAGAGAAAGAGAGGGCGAGTCGGGGAGAGGGGGAGAGAGACGGCGCGAGTGGGGGGGAGAGAAGGAGAGAGTGAGGGAGGGGGAGAGAGAGAGAGTGGGAGTGTGGGAGAGAGAGACGGCGCGAGTGAGGATGGGGGAGTGAGAGAGTGAGGGGGAGAGAGAGAGAGCGCGTGGGGGAGAGAGAGTGAGTGAGAGCATGTGGGGGAGAGAGAGTGAGCGAGAGCGAGTGTGGGAGAGAGAGAGAGAGAGCGAGTGTGGGTGAGAGAGAGAGAGCGAGTGTGGGTGAGAGAGAGAGAGCGAGTGTGGGTGAGAGAGAGAGCGAGTGTGGGTGAGAGAGAGAGCGAGTGTGGGTGAGAGAGAGAGCGAGTGTGGGAGAGAGAGAGAGCGAGGGAGGGGGAGAGAGTGAGAGCGAGGGAGGGGGAGAGAGTGAGAGCGAGGGAGGGGGAGAGAGTGAGAGCGAGGGAGGGGGAAGAGAGTGAGAGCGAGGAAGGGGGAAGAGAGTGAGAGCGAGGGAGGGGGAAGAGAGTGAGTGCGAGGGAGGGGGAAGAGAGTGAGTGCGAGGGAGGGGGAAGAGAGTGAGAGCGAGGGTGGGGGAAGAGAGTGAGAGCGAGGGAATGGGGAAGAGAGTGAGAGCGAGGGAGGGGGAAGAGAGTGAGAGCGAGGGAGGGGGAAGAGAGTGAGAGCGAGGGAGGGGGAAGAGAGTGAGAGCGAGGGAGGGGGAAGAGAGTGAGAGCGAGGGAGGGGGAAGAGAGTGAGAGCGAGGGAGGGGGAAGAGAGTGAGAGCGAGGGAGGGGGAAGAGAGTGAGAGCGAGGGAGGGGGAAGAGAGTGAGAGCGAGGGAGGGGGAAGAGAGTGAGAGCGAGGGAGGGGGAAGAGAGTGAGAGCGAGGGAGGGGGAAGAGAGTGAGAGCGATGGAGGGGGAAGAGAGTGAGAGCGATGGAGGGGGAAGAGAGTGAGAGCGATGGAGGGGGAAGAGAGTGAGAGCGATGGAGGGGGAAGAGAGTGAGAGCGAGGGAGGGGGAGAGAGTGAGAGCGAGTGGGGGGGAGGGGGGAGAGAGAGGGAGAGCAAGTGGGGTAGAGAGAGAGAGAGAGAGTGGGGGCGAGAGAGTGAAAGCGCGAGTGGGGGCGAGAGAGTGAAAGCGCGAGTGTGGGAGAGAGAGAAGAGCGAGTGTGGGAGAGAGAGAAGAGCGAGTGGGGGAGAGAGAGTACGGGGGGAAGAGAGGGAGAGTGAGGTGGGAGAGAGAGGAGAGCGAGTGGGGGAGACAGAATAGCGACTGGGGGGAGAGAGAGCGAGTGGGGGGAGAGATAAAGGGAGTGGCGGAGAGAGAGAGAGAACGAGTGGGGAGAGAGAGAGAGCGTGGGGGGAGAGAGAGAGAGAGTGATTGGGGAGAGAGAGAGCGAGTGGGGGAGAGAAAGAGAGGGGGTGAGGGGGAGGGCAATTGGGGGAGAGAGAGACGGCGCGAGTGGGGGTAAGAGGGAGAGCGTGAGGGGGAGAGAGGGAGAGCATGAGGGGGAGAGAGGGAGAGCATGAGGGGGAGAGAGGGAGAGCGTGAGGAGGAGAGAGGGAGGGATGGGGAGAGAGTGAGGGAGGGGGAGAGAGAGAGAGTGGGAGTCGGGGAGAGACAGACAGCGCGAGTGAGGATAGGGGAGTGAGGGGGAGCGCGTGGGGGAGAGAGAGAGAGCGCGAGTGGTGGAGAGAGCGAGTGGGGGAGAGAAGAAGATTGCGAGTGGGGGAGAGAAGGAGAGAGTGAGAGAGGGAGAGAGCGAGTGGGGGAGAGCGAGAACGAGTGGGGGAGTGATAGTATGGGGGGAAGAGAGGGAGAGTGAGGTGGGAGAGAGAGGAGAGCGAGTGGGGGAGAGAAGGAGAGAGTGAGGGAGAGAGAGTGATGGAGGGGGAGGGAGTGAGAGTGATGGAGGGGGAGAGAGTGAGAGTGATGGAGGGGGAGAGAGTGAGAGTGATGGAGGGGGAGAGAGTGAGAGTGATGGAGGGGGAGAGAGTGAGAGTGATGGAGGGGGAGAGAGTGAGAGCGAGGGACGGGAGAGTGTGAGCGCGAGTGGGGGGGAGAGAGGAGAGCGAGTGGTGGAGAGAAGGAGAGAGTGAGGGAGAGAGAGAGTGCTCGAGGGGGAGAGAGAGAGTGCTCGAGGGGGAGAGAGAGAGTGCGAGGAAGGGGGAGAGAGAGAGAGCGATGGAGGGGGAGAGAGAGAGAGCGATGGAGGGGGAGAGAGAGAGAGCGATGGAGGGGGAGAGAGAGAGAGCGAGGGAGGGGGAGAGAGAGAGAGCGAGGGAGGGGGAGAGAGTGAGAGCGAGGGAGGGGGAGAGAGTGAGAGCGAGGGAGGGGGAGAGAGTGAGAGCGAGGGAGGGGGAGAGAGTGAGAGCGAGGGAGGGGGAGAGAGTGAGAGCGAGGGAGGGGGAGAGAGTGAGAGCGAGGGAGGGGGAGAGAGTGAGAGCGAGGGAGGGGGAGAGAGTGAGAGCGAGGGAGGGGGAGAGAGTGAGAGCGAGGGAGGGGGAGAGAGTGAGAGCGAGGGAGGGGGAATGTGTGAGAGCGAGGGAGGGGGAGAGAGTGAGAGCGAGGGAGGGGGAGAGAGTGAGAGCGAGGGAGGGGGAGAGAGTGAGCGCGAGGGACGGGGGAGAGAGTGAGAGCGAGTGGGGGGGAGAGAGTGAGAGCGAGTGGGGGGGAGAGAGTGAGAGCGAGTGGGGGGGCGAGAGTGAGAGCGAGTGGGGGGGCGCGAGTGAGAGCGAGTGGGGGGGAGAGAGGGAGAGCGAGTGGGGGGGAGAGAGGGAGAGCGAGTGGGGGGGACAGAGGGAGAGCGAGTGGGGGAGCGAGTGGGGGAGCGAGAGGGAGAGCGAGTGGGGGAGCGAGAGGGAGAGCGAGTGGGGGAGCGAGAGGGAGAGCGAGTGGGGGAGAGCGAGAACGAGTGGGGGAGTGATAGTGAGGTGGGAGAGAGAGGAGAGCGAGTGGGGGAGAGAAGGAGAGAGTGAGGGAGAGAGAGTGATGGAGGGGGAGGGAGTGAGAGTGATGGAGGGGGAGAGAGTGAGAGTGATGGAGGGGGAGAGAGTGAGAGTGATGGAGGGGGAGAGAGTGAGAGTGATGGAGGGGGAGAGAGTGAGAGTGATGGAGGGGGAGAGAGTGAGAGCGAGGGACGGGAGAGTGTGAGCGCGAGTGGGGGGGAGAGAGGAGAGCGAGTGGTGGAGAGAAGGAGAGAGTGAGGGAGAGAGAGAGTGCTCGAGGGGGAGAGAGAGAGTGCTCGAGGGGGAGAGAGAGAGTGCGAGGAAGGGGGAGAGAGAGAGCGATGGAGGGGGAGAGAGAGAGAGCGATGGAGGGGGAGAGAGAGAGAGCGATGGAGGGGGAGAGAGAGAGAGCGAGGGAGGGGGAGAGAGAGAGAGCGAGGGAGGGGGAGAGAGTGAGAGCGAGGGAGGGGGAGAGAGTGAGAGCGAGGGAGGGGGAGAGAGTGAGAGCGAGGGAGGGGGAGAGAGTGAGAGCGAGGGAGGGGGAGAGAGTGAGAGCGAGGGAGGGGGAGAGAGTGAGAGCGAGGGAGGGGGAGAGAGTGAGAGCGAGGGAGGGGGAGAGAGTGAGAGCGAGGGAGGGGGAGAGAGTGAGAGCGAGGGAGGGGGAGAGAGTGAGAGCGAGGGAGGGGGAATGTGTGAGAGCGAGGGAGGGGGAGAGAGTGAGAGCGAGGGAGGGGGAGAGAGTGAGAGCGAGGGAGGGGGAGAGAGTGAGCGCGAGGGACGGGGGAGAGAGTGAGAGCGAGTGGGGGGGAGAGAGTGAGAGCGAGTGGGGGGGAGAGAGTGAGAGCGAGTGGGGGGGCGAGAGTGAGAGCGAGTGGGGGGGCGCGAGTGAGAGCGAGTGGGGGGGAGAGAGGGAGAGCGAGTGGGGGGGACAGAGGGAGAGCGAGTGGGGGAGCGAGTGGGGGAGCGAGAGGGAGAGCGAGTGGGGGAGCGAGAGGGAGAGCGAGTGGGGGAGCGAGAGGGAGAGCGAGTGGGGGAGCGAGAGGGAGAGCGAGTGGGGGAGCGAGAGGGAGAGCGAGTGGGGTAGAGAGAGGGAGAGCGAGTGGGGTAGAGAGAGGGAGAGCGAGTGGGGTAGAGAGAGGGAGAGCGAGTGGGGTAGAGAGCGGGAGAGCGAGTGGGTGAGAGAGTGAGAGCACGAGTGGGTGCGAGAGAGAGACAGTGCGAGTGGGGGAGAGAGAGTGAGTGGGGGAGAGCGAGAGAGTGCGAGTGGGGGAGAGGCAGAGCGGGGGGAAGAGAGAGGGAGGATAGGGGAGAGAGAGAGAATGAGTGGGGATAGAGAGAGAGCGCGCATGGGGGAGAGAGAGGGAGGATCGGGGAGAGAGAGAGAATGAGTGGGGAGAGAGAGAGAGCGCGCATGGGGGAGAGAGAGTGAGAGCGAGTGGGGGAGAGAGAGTGAGAGCGAGTGTGGGAGAGAGGGAGAGCGCGAGTGTGGGAGAGAGGGAGAGCGCGAGTGTGGGAGAGAGGGAGAGCGAATGGTGGAGAGAGGGAGAGCGAATGGTGGAGATGGAGAGAGAGAGGGGAGAGAAGGAGAGAGAGAGGGGAGAGAAAGAGAGGGCGGGAGGGGAGAGAGAGAGAGGGCGAGTGGGGGAGAGAAAGAGAGGGCGGGAGGGGAGAGAAAGAGAGGGGAGAGGGAGAGAGCGAGTATGGGAGACAGGGAGAGAGCGAGTGTGCGAGACAGAGAGAGCGAGTGCGGGAGAGAAAGAGAGAGCCAGTGGGGGAGAGAAAGAGAGGGGAGAGGGGGAGAGGAGGAGAGGAGGAGCGTGAGGGGGAGAGAGTGAGGGAGGGGGAGAGAGAGAGTGAGGGAGGGGGAGAGAGAGAGAGAGAGAGCGCGAGTGTGGGAGAGAGAGAGAGCGCGAGTGTGGGAGAGAGAGAGAGCGCGAGTGTGGGAGAGAGAGAGAGCGCGAGTGTGGGAGAGAGAGAGAGCGCGAGTGTGGGAGAGAGAGAGAGCGCGAGTGGTGGAGAGAGAGAGAGCGCGAGTGGTGGAGAGAGAGAGAGCGCGAGTGGTGGAGAGAGAGAGAGAGCGAGTGGTGGAGAGAGAGAGAGAGCGAGTGGTGGAGAGACAGAGAGAGAGCGAGTGGTGGAGAGACAGAGAGAGAGCGATTGGTGGAGAGAGAGAGAGAGAGCGAGTGGTGGAGAGAGAGAGAGAGAGCGAGTGGTGGAGAGAGAGAGAGTGAGCGAGTGGTGGAGAGAGAGAGAGAGAGCGAGTGGTGGAGAGAGAGAGAGAGAGCGAGTGGTGGAGAGAGAGAGAGAGAGCGAGTGGTGGAGAGAGAGAGAGAGAGTGGGGGAGAGAAGGAAAGCCCGAGTGTGGGAGAGAGAGAGAGAGCGCGAGTGTGGGAGAGAGAGAGAGAGCGCGAGTGTGGGAGAGAGAGAGAGCGCGAGTGCGGGAGACAGAATAGCTACTGGGGGGAGAGAGAGACAGAGAGCGAGTGGGGGGAGAGAGAGAGGGTCTGGCGGAGAGAGAGAGAGCGCGTGGGAGAGAGAGAGAGCGCGAGTGTGGGAGAGAGAGAGAGAGAGCGAGTGGTGGAGAGAGAGAGAGAGAGTGGGGGAGAGAAGGAAAGCCCGAGTGTGGGAGAGAGAGAGAGAGCGCGAGTGTGGGAGAGAGAGAGAGAGCGCGAGTGTGGGAGAGAGAGAGAGAACGCGAGTGTGGGAGAGAGAGAGAGAGCGCGAGTGTGGGAGAGAGAGAGAGAGAGCGCGAGTGTGGGAGAGAGAGAGAGCGCGAGTGCGGGAGACAGAATAGCTACTGGGGGGAGAGAGAGACAGAGAGCGAGTGGGGGGAGAGAGAGAGGGTCTGGCGGAGAGAGAGAGAGCGCGTGGGGGAGACGGAGAGCGCGAATGGGGGAGACGGAGAGAGCGAGTGTGGGAGACGGAGAGAGCGAGTGTGGGAGACGGAGAGAGCGAGTGTGGGAGACGGAGAAAGCGAGTGTGGGAGAGAGAGAGAGAGCGAGTGCTGGAGAGAGAGAGAGCGAGTGTGGGAGAGGGGGAGAGCAATTGGGGGAGAGAGACGACGCGAGTAAGGGAGAGGGAGAGCATGAGGAGGAGAGAGGGAGGGAGGGGGACAGAGTGAGGGAGGGGGAGAGAGAGAAAGTGGGATTGGGGGAGAGAGAGACGGCGCGAGTGAGGCTGGCGGAGTGAGAGAGTGAGGGGGAGAGAGAGAGAGCGAGTGGGGAAGAAAGAGAAGAGCCCGAGTGGGGGGGAGAGAGAGAGAGCGAATAGGGAGGAGAGAGAGAGCGAGTGGGGAGGAGAGAGAGAGAGAGAGCGAGTGTGGGAGAGGGAGAGAGCGCGAGTGAGGGAGAGAGAGAGAGTGCGAATGGGGGAGAGGGAGAGAGCGAGTATGGGAGACAGGGAGCGAGCGAGTGTGGGAGAGAGAGAGAGAGCGAGTGGTGGAGAGAAAGAGATAGCGAGTGTGGGAGAGAAAGAGAGGGCGAGAGGGGGAGAGAGACGGCGTGAGTGGGGGGGAGAGGAGGAGCATGAGGAGGAGAGAGGGAGGGAGTGGGTGAGAGTGAGGGATGGGGAGAGAGAGAGAGTGGGAGTGGGGGAGAGAGAGACGGCGCGAGTGAGGATGGGGGAGTGAGAGAGTGAGGGGGAGAGAGAGAGAGCGCGTGGGGGAGAGAGAGTGAGTGAGAGCGAGTGGGAGAGAGAGAGAGAGCGCGAGTGTGGGAAAGAGAAAGAGCGCGAGTGTGGGAGAGAGAGAGAGCGCGAGTGTGGGAGAGAGAGTGAGAGCGAGCGGGGGAGAGAAAGTGAGAGCGAGCGGGGGAGAGAAAGTGAGAGCGAGCGGGGGAGAGAAAGTGAGAGCGAGTGGGGGAGAGAGAGAGAGCGAGGGGGAGAGAGAGAGAGAGCGAGTGTGGCGGAGAGAGAGAGAGCAAGTGTGGGGGAGAGAGAGAGAGGGAGCGAGTGTGGGGGAGAGAGAGAGAGAGAGCGAGTGTTGGAGAGAGAGAGCGAGTGGGGGAGAGAGAGAGAGAGCCCGAGTGGGGGAAAGAGAGAGAGAGCGCGAGTGTGGGAGAGGGAGAGAGCTCGAGTGCGGGAGAGAGAGAGCGAAGGGTGGAGAGAGAGAGAGAGAGAGAGAGTGGGGGAGAGAGAGAGAGCCCGAGTGGGGGAGAGAGGGAGAGAGCCCGAGTGTGGGAGAGGGAGAGAGCCCGAGTGTGGGAGCGACAGCGAGAGCCCGAGTGTGGGAGAGAGAGAGAGAGAGAGCGCGAGTGTGGGAGATAGAGAGAGAGAGAGAGAGCGCAAGTGTGGGAGAGAGAGAGAGAGCGCGGGTGTGGGAGAGAGAGAGAGAGAGCGCGCGAGTGTGGGAGAGAGAGAGAGAGCGCGCGAGTGTGGGAGAGAGAGAGAGAGCGCGCGAGTGTGGGAGAGAGAGAGCGCGCGAGTGTGGGAGAGAGAGAGAGCGCGAGAGTGGGAGAGAGAGAGAGAGCGCGAGAGTGGGAGAGAGAGAGAGAGCACGAGTGTGGGAGAGAGAGAGCGCGAGTGTGGGAGAGAGAGAGAGCGCGAGTGGGGGAGAGAGATAAAGAGGGAGGGAGGGGGATTGAGAGAGGGAGGGGAGAGAGAGAGAACGAGTGGGGAGTGAGAGAGAACGAAAGGGTGGAGGGAGAGGGAGGGGCAGAGAGAGAGGGAGGGGGAGAGATAGAGCGCGAGTGGGGTGGAGAGAGAGCGAGCGAGTGGGGTGGAGAGAGAGCGAGCGAGTGGGGTGGAGAGAGAGCGAGCGAGTGGGGTGGAGAGAGAGAGAGAGAGTGGGGTGGAGAGAGAGAGAACGAGTGGTGGAGAGAGAGAGAGCGAGTGGTGGAGAGAGGGAGAGAGCGAGTGGTGGAGAGAGAGAGAGCGAGTGGTGGAGAGAAGGAGAGAGCGAGTGGTGGAGAGAAGGAGAGAGCGAGTGGTGGAGAGAAGGAGAGAGCGAGTGGGGGAGAGAGAGGGAGAGCAAGTGGGGTAGAGAGAGGGAGAGCGAGTGGGGTAGAGAGAGAGAGCAAGTGGGGTAGAGATAGAGAGAGAGAGCGAGTGGGGTCGAGAAGGAGAGAGCGAGTGGGGTAGAGAGGAGGAGAGAGTGATGGAGGGGGCGAGAGAGAGAGTGAGTGGGAGAGAGAGGGAGAGCGAGTGGGGTAGAGAGAGGGGTAGAGAGAGAGGGAGCGAGTGGTGGAGAGAGAGACGGCGCGAGTGGGGTAGAGAGGAGGAGGGAGTGATGGAGGGGGCGAGAGGGAGAGCGAGTGGGGTAGAGAGAGGGAGAGCGAGTGGGGTAGAGAGAGGGAGAGCGAGTGGGGTAGAGAGAGGGAGAGCGAGTGGGGTAGAGAGAGGGAGAGCGAGTGGGGTAGAGAGAGGGAGAGCGAGTGGGGGCAGAGAGAGTGAGAGCGAGTGGGGGCAGAGAGAGTGAGAGCGAGTGGGGGCAGAGAGAGTGAGAGCGAGTGGGGGCAGAGAGAGTGAGAGCGAGAGTGGGAGAGAGAGAGAGATCGCGAGTGGGGGAGAGAGAGAGAGAGATCGCGAGTGGGGGAGAGAGAGAGAGAGATCGCGAGTGGGGGAGAGAGAGAGAGAGCGCGCGAGTGAGAGAGAGAGAGCGCGAGTGAGAGAGAGAGAGCGCGTGTGTGGGAGAGAGAGAGAGACAGCGCGAGTGTGGGAGAGAGAGAGAGCGCGTGAGTGGTGGAGAGAGATAAAGAGGGAGGGAGGGGGAGTGAGAGAGGGAGGGGAGAGAGAGAGAACGAGTGGGGAGAGAGAGAACGAAAGGGTAGAGGGAGAGGGAGGGGTAGAGAGCGAGTGTGGGAGAGAGAGAGAGAGCGTGAGTGTGGGAGAGAGAGAGAGCGCGAGTGTGGGAGAGAGAGAGAGCGCGAGTGTGGGAGAGAGAGAGAGCGCGATTGTGGGAGAGAGAGAGAGCGCGATTGTGGGAGAGAGAGAGAGAGCGCGATTGTGGGAGAGAGAGAGAGAGCGCGATTGTGGGAGAGAGAGAGAGCGCGATTGTGGGAGCGAGAGAGAGCACGAGTGTGGGAGAGAGAGAGAGCGCGAGTGGTGGAGAGATAGACAGTGCGAGTGGGGGAGAGTGGGGGCGAGTGTGATGGAGGGGGCGAGAGAGAGAGCGAGTGGGGTAGAGAGAGAGGGAGAGCGAGTGGGGTAGAGAGAGAGAGAGCGAGTGGGGTGGAGAGAGAGCGAGCGAGTGGGGTGGAGAGAGAGCGAGCGAGTGGGGTGGAGAGAGAGCGAGCGAGTGGGGTGGAGAGAGAGAGAGCGAGTGGTGGAGAGAGGGAGAGAGCGAGTGGTGGAGAGAGAGAGAGCGAGTGGTGGAGAGAAGGAGAGAGCGAGTGGTGGAGAGAAGGAGAGAGCGAGTGGGGGAGAGAGAGGGAGAGCAAGTGGGGTAGAGAGAGGGAGAGCGAGTGGGGTCGAGAAGGAGAGAGCGAGTGGGGTAGAGAGGAGGAGAGAGTGATGGAGGGGGCGAGAGAGAGAGTGAGTGGGAGAGAGAGGGAGAGCGAGTGGGGTAGAGAGAGGGGTAGAGAGAGAGGGAGCGAGTGGTGGAGAGAGAGACGGCGCGAGTTGGGTAGAGAGGAGGAGGGAGTGATGGAGGGGGCGAGAGAGAGAGTGAGTGGGGTAGAGAGAGGGAGAGCGAGTGGGGTAGAGAGAGGGAGAGCGAGTGGGGTAGAGAGAGGGAGAGCGAGTGGGGTAGAGAGAGGGAGAGCGAGTGGGGTAGAGAGAGGGAGAGCGAGTGGGGCAGAGAGAGTGAGAGCGAGTGGGGGCAGAGAGAGTGAGAGCGAGTGGGGGCAGAGAGAGTGAGAGCGAGAGCGGGAGAGAGAGAGAGATCGCGAGTGGGGGAGAGAGAGAGAGAGATCGCGAGTGGGGGAGAGAGAGAGAGAGATCGCGAGTGGGGGAGAGAGAGAGAGAGATCGCGAGTGAGAGAGAGAGAGCGCGTGTGTGGGAGAGAGAGAGAGACAGCGCGAGTGTGGGAGAGAGAGAGAGAGCGTGAGTGGTGGAGAGAGATAAAGAGGGAGGGAGGGGGAGTGAGAGAGGGAGGGGAGAGAGAGAGAACGAGTGGGGAGAGAGAGAACGAAAGGGTAGAGGGAGAGGGAGGGGTAGAGAGCGAGTGTGGGAGAGAGAGAGAGAGCGCGAGTGAGGGAGAGAGAGAGAGCGCGAGTGTGGGAGAGAAAGAGAGCGCGAGTGTGGGAGAGAGAGAGAGCGCGATTGTGGGAGAGAGAGAGAGCGCGATTGTGGGAGAGAGAGAGAGCGCGATTGTGGGAGAGAGAGAGAGCGCGATTGTGGGAGAGAGAGAGAGCGCGATTGTGGGAGAGAGAGAGAGAGAGAGAGAGCGCGATTGTGGGAGAGAGAGAGAGCGCGATTGTGGGAGAGAGAGAGAGCACGAGTGTGGGAGAGAGAGAGAGAGCGCGAGTGGTGGAGAGATAGACAGTGCGAGTGGGGGAGAGTGGGGGAGAGAGTGATGGAGGGGGCGAGAGAGAGAGCGAGTGGGGTAGAGAGAGAGGGAGAGCGAGTGGGAGAGAGAGAGGGAGAGCGAGTGGGGGAGAGAGAGGGAGAGCGAGTGGGGTAGAGAGAGAGAGAGCGAGTGGGGTAGAGAGAGAGAGAGCGAGTGGGGTAGAGAGAGAGAGAGCGAGTGGGGTAGAGAGAGAGAGGGCGAGTTGGGTGGAGAGAGACAGAGCGACTGGGGTAGAGAGAGACAGAGCGAGTGGGGTAGAGAGAGACAGAGCGAGTTGGAGAGAGAGAGTGTGTGAGTGGCGGAGAGAGAGAGAGAGGGGGCGGACGAGAGAGGGAGCAAGTGGGTGAGAGAGAGTGCGGGGGCGAGAGAGAGAGTGCGGGGGCGAGAGAGAGAGTGCGGGGGCGAGAGAGAGAGTGCGGGGGCGAGAGAGAGAGTGCGGGGGCGAGAGAGAGAGTGCGGGGGCGAGAGAGAGAGTGCGAGTGCGAGAGAGAGTGCGAGTGCGAGAGAGTGAGAGCGAGTGGGGGGAGAGAGAGTGAGAGCGAGTGGGGGAGAGAGAGAGAGCGCGAGCGGGGGAGAGAGAGTGAGACCGAGCGGGGGAGAGAAAGTGAGAGCGAGCGGGGGAGAGAAAGTGAGAGCGAGCGGGGGAGAGAAAGTGAGAGCGAGCGGGGGAGAGAAAGTGAGAGCGAGTGGGGGAGAGAAAGTGAGAGCGAGTGGGGGAGAGAAAGTGAGAGCGAGTGGGGGAGAGAGAGAGAGCGAGGGGGAGAGAGAGAGAGAGCGAGTGTGGCGGAGAGAGAGAGAGAGCGAGTGTGGCGGAGAGAGAGAGAGCGAGTGTGGGGGAGAGAGAGAGAGCGAGTGTGGGAGAGAGAGAGAGAGAGAGAGCGAGTGTGAGAGAGAGAGAGAGAGTGTGGGAGAGAGAGAGAGCGAGTGTGGGAGAGGGGGAGAGCAATTGGGGGAGAGAGACGACGCGAGTAGGGGAGAGGGAGAGGCAGAGCATGAGGGGGAGAGAGGGAGGGAGGGGGACAGAGTGAGGGAGGGGGAGAGAGAGAAAGTGGGATTGGGGGAGAGAGAGACGGCGCGAGTGAGGCTGGCGGAGTGAGAGAGTGAGGGGGAGAGAGAGAGAGCGAGTGGGGAAGAAAGAGAAGAGCCCGAGTGGGGGGGAGAGAGAGAGAGCGAGTCGGGGGAGAGAGAGAGCGAGTAGGGAGGAGAGAGAGAGAGAGCGAGTGGGGGGAGAGAGAGAGAGCGCGAGTGTGGGAGAGGGAGAGAGCGCGAGTGAGGGAGAGAGAGAGAGTGCGAATGGGGGAGAGGGAGAGAGCGAGTATGGGAGACAGGGAGCGAGCGAGTGTGGGAGAGAGAGAGAGAGCGAGTGGTGGAGAGAAAGAGATAGCGAGTGTGGGAGAGAAAGAGAGGGCGAGAGGGGGAGAGAGTCGGCGTGAGTGGGGGGGAGAGGAGGAGCGTGAGGAGGAGAGAGGGAGGGAGTGGGTGAGAGTGAGGGAGGGGGAGAGAGAGACAGTGGGAGTGGGGGAGAGAGAGACGGCGCGAGTGAGGATGGGGGAGTGAGAGAGTGAGGGGGAGAGAGAGAGAGCGCGTGGGGGAGAGAGAGTGAGTGAGAGCGAGTGGGAGAGAGAGAGAGGGCGCGAGTGTGGGAAAGAGTGGGCGCGAGTGTGGGAGAGAGAGAGAGCGCGAGTGTGGGAGAGAGAGTGAGAGCGAGCGGGGGAGAGAGAGTGAGAGCGAGCGGGGGAGAGAAAGTGAGAGCGAGCGGGGGAGAGAAAGTGAGAGCGAGCGGGGGAGAGAAAGTGAGAGCGAGTGGGGGAGAGAGAGAGAGCGAGGGGGAGAGAGAGAGAGGGCGAGTGTGGCGGAGAGAGAGAGCGAGTGTGGGGGAGAGAGAGAGAGGGAGCGAGTGTGGGGGAGAGAGAGAGAGAGAGCGAGTGTTGGAGAGAGAGAGAGAGAGAGAGCGAGTGTTGGAGAGAGAGAGAGAGAGAGAGCGAGTGTTGGAGAGAGAGAGAGAGCGAGTGTGGGAGAGAAAGAGAGAGAGAGAGCGAGTGTGGGAGAGAGAGAGAGAGAGAGAGCGAGTGTGGGAGAGAGAGAGAGAGAGCGAGTGTGGGAGAGAGAGAGAGCTCGAGTGCGGGAGAGAGAGAGAGAGCGAAGGGTGGAGAGAGAGAGAGAGAGAGAGAGCCCGAGTGGGGGAGAGAGACAGAGAGCCGGAGTGGGGGAAAGAGAGAGAGAGCGCGAGTGTGGGAGAGGGAGAGAGCTCGAGTGCGGGAGAGAGAGAGCGAAGGGTGGAGACAGAGAGAGAGAGAGAGTGGGGGAGAGAGGGAGAGAGCCCGAGTGTGGGAGAGAGGGAGAGAGCCCGAGTGTGGGAGAGGGAGAGAGCCCGAGTGTGGGAGCGACAGCGAGAGCCCGAGTGTGGGAGAGAGAGAGAGAGAGAGCGCGAGTGTGGGAGATAGAGAGAGAGAGAGAGCGCGAGTGTGGGAGAAAGAGAGAGAGAGCGCGCGAGTGTGGGAGAGAGAGAGAGAGCGCGCGAGTGTGGGAGAGAGAGAGAGAGCGCGCGAGTGTGGGAGAGAGAGAGAGAGCGCGCGAGTGTGGGAGAGAGAGAGAGAGCGCGAGTGTGGGAGAGAGAGAGAGAGCGCGAGAGTGGGAGAGAGAGAGAGAGCACGAGTGTGGGAGAGAGAGAGCGCGAGTGTGGGAGAGAGAGAGAGCGCGAGTGGGGGAGAGAGATAAAGAGGGAGGGAGGGGGATTGAGAGAGGGAGGGGAGAGAGAGAGAGAACGAGTGGGGAGTGAGAGAGAACGAAAGGGTAGAGGGAGAGGGAGGGGTAGAGAGAGAGGGAGGGGGAGAGATAGAGCGCGAGTGGGGTGGAGAGAGAGAGCGCGAGTGGGGTGGAGAGAGAGAGCGAGCGAGTGGGGTGGAGAGAGAGCGAGCAAGTGGGGTGGAGAGAGAGCGAGCGAGTGGGGTGGAGAGAGAGCGAGCGAGTGGGGTGGAGAGAGAGAGCGAGTGGGGTGGAGAGAGAGAGAGCGAGTGGGGTGGAGAGAGAGAGAGCGAGTGGTGGAGAGAGAGAGAGCACGTGGTGGAGAGAAGGAGAGAGCGAGTGGTGGAGAGAAGGAGAGAGCGAGTGGTGGAGAGAAGGAGAGAGCGAGTGGGGGAGAGAGAGGGAGAGCGAGTGGGGGAGAGAGAGGGAGAGCGAGTGGGGGAGAGAGAGGGAGAGCAAGTGGGGTAGAGAGAGGGAGAGCGAGTGGGGTAGAGAGAGAGAGCGAGTGGGGTAGAGATAGAGAGAGAGAGAGCGAGTGGGGTCGAGAAGGAGAGAACGAGTGGGGTAGAGAGGAGGAGAGAGTGATGGAGGGGGCGAGAGAGAGAGTGAGTGGGAGAGAGAGGGAGAGCGAGTGGGGTAGAGAGAGGGATAGCGAGTGGGGTAGAGAGCGAGGGAGCGAGTGGTGGAGAGAGAGACGGCGCGAGTGGGGTAGAGAGGAGGAGGGAGTGATGGAGTGGGGTAGAGAGAGGGAGAGCGAGTGGGGTAGAGAGAGGGAGAGCGAGTGGGGTAGAGAGAGGGAGAGCGAGTGGGGTAGAGAGAGTGAGAGCGAGTGGGGGCAGAGAGAGTGAGAGCGAGAGCGGGAGAGAGAGAGAGATCGCGAGTGGGGGAGAGAGAGAGAGAGAGATCGCGAGTGGGGGAGAGAGAGAGAGAGAGAGCGCGAGTGTGGGAGATAGAGAGAGAGAGAGAGCGCGAGTGTGGGAGAGAGAGAGAGAGAGAGCGCGGGTGTGGGAGAGAGAGAGAGAGAGAGCGCGGGTGTGGGAGTGAGAGAGAGAGCGCGCGAGTGTGGGAGGGAGAGAGAGAGCGCGCAAGTGTGGGAGAGAGAGAGAGAGCGCGCGAGTGTGGGAGAGAGAGAGAGAGCGCGCGAGTGTGGGAGAGAGAGAGAGCACGCGAGTGTGGGAGAGAGAGAGAGAGCGCGAGAGTGGGAGAGAGAGAGAAAGCACGAGTGTGGGAGAGAGAGAGAGCGCGAGTGTGGGAGAGAGAGAGAGCGCGAGTGGGGGAGAGAGATAAAGAGGGAGGGAGGGGGATTGAGAGAGGGACGGGAGAGAGAGAGAACGAGTGGGGAGTGAGAGAGAACGAAAGGGTAGAAGGAGAGGGAGGGGTAGAGAGAGAGGGAGGGGCAGAGATAGAGCGCGAGTGGGGTGGAGAGAGAGATCGCGAGTGGGGTGGAGAGAGAGATCGCGAGTGGGGTGGAGAGAGAGTGAGCGAGTGGGGTGGAGAGAGAGCGAGCGAGTGGGGTGGAGAGAGGGAGAGCGAGTGGGGTGCAGAGAGAGAGAGCGAGTGGTGGAGAGAGAGAGAGCACGTGGTGGAGAGAGGGAGAGAGCGAGTGGTGGAGAGAGAGAGGTCACGTGGTGGAGAGAAGGAGAGAGCGAGTGGTGGAGAGAAGGAGAGAGCGAGTGGTGGAGAGAAGGAGAGAGCGAGTGGGGGAGAGAGAGGGAGAGCGAGTGGGGTAGAGATAGAGAGAGAGAGAGCGAGTGGGGTCGAGAAGGAGAGAGCGAGTGGGGTAGAGAGGAGGAGAGAGTGATGGAGGGGGCGAGAGAGAGAGCGAGTGGGGTAGAGAGAGGGATAGCGAGTGGGGTAGAGAGAGAGGGAGCGAGTGGTGGAGAGAGAGACGGCGCGAGTGGGGTAGAGAGAAGGAGGGAGTGATGGAGTGGGAGAGAGAGAGAGAGTGAGTGGGAGAGAGAGGGAGAGCGAGTGGGGGAGAGAGAGTGAGTGAGAGCGAGTGGGAGAGAGAGAGAGCGCGAGTGTGGGAAAGAGAAAGAGCGCGAGTGTGGGAGAGAGAGAGCGCGAGCGGGGGAGAGAGAGTGAGAGCGAGCGGGGGAGAGAAAGTGAGAGCGAGCGGGGGAGAGAAAGTGAGAGCGAGTGGGGGAGAGAGAGAGAGCGAGGGGGAGAGAGAGAGAGAGCGAGTGTGGCGGAGAGAGAGAGAGCGAGTGTGGGGGATAGAGAGAGAGAGGGAGCGAGTGTGGGGGAGAGAGAGAGAGCGAGTGTTGGAGAGAGAGAGAGAGAGAGAGCGAGTGTTGGAGAGAGAGAGAGAGAGAGAGCGAGTGTGGGAGAGAGAGAGAGAGAGCGAGTGTGGGAGAGAGAGAGAGAGAGCGAGTGTGGGAGAGAGAGAGAGCTCGAGTGCGGGAGAGAGAGAGAGAGCGAAGGGTGGAGAGAGAGAGAGAGAGAGCCCGAGTGGGGGAGAGAGACAGAGAGCCCGAGTGGGGGAAAGAGAGAGAGAGCGCGAGTGTGGGACAGGGAGAGAGCTCGAGTGCGGGAGAGAGAGAGTGAAGGGTGGAGAGAGAGAGAGAGAGAGAGAGAGTGGGGGAGAGAGAGAGAGCCCGAGTGGGGGAGAGAGGGAGAGAGCCCGAGTGTGGGAGAGGGAGAGAGCCCGAGTGTGGGAGAGGGAGAGAGCCCGAGTGTGGGAGCAACAGCGAGAGCCCGAGTGTGGGAGAGAGAGAGAGAGAGAGCGCGAGTGTGGGAGATAGAGAGAGAGAGAGAGCGCGAGTGTGGGAGATAGAGAGAGTGAGAGAGCGCGAGTGTGGGAGAGAGAGAGAGAGAGAGCGCGGGTGTGGGAGAGAGAGAGAGAGCGCGCGAGTGTGGGAGAGAGAGAGAGAGAGCGCGCGAGTGTGGGAGAGAGAGAGAGAGAGCGCGTGAGTGTGGGGGAGAGAGAGAGAGAGCGCGCGAGTGTGGGAGAGAGAGAGAGCGAGCGCGCGAGAGTGGGAGAGAGAGAGAGAGCGCGAGAGTGGGAGAGAGAGAGAGAGCGCGAGAGTGGGAGAGAGAGAGAGAGCACGAGTGTGGGAGAGAGAGAGCGCGAGTGTGGGAGAGAGAGAGAGCGCGAGTGGGGGAGAGAGATAAAGAGGGAGGGAGGGGGATTGAGAAAGGGAGGGAGAGAGAGAGAACGAGTGGGGAGTGAGAGAGAACGAAAGGGTAGAGGGAGAGGGAGGGGTAGAGAGAGAGGGAGGGGGAGAGATAGAGCGCGAGTGGGGTGGAGAGAGAGAGCGCGAGTGGGGTGGAGAGAGAGCGAGCGAGTGGGGTGGAGAGAGAGCGAGCGAGTGGGGTGGAGAGAGAGCGAGCGAGTGGGGTGGAGAGAGAGCGAGCGAGTGGTGGAGAGAGAGAGAGCGAGTGGTGGAGAGAGAGAGAGCACGTGGTGGAGAGAGGGAGAGAGCGAGTGGTGGAGAGAGAGAGGGCACGTGGTGGAGAGAAGGAGAGAGCGAGTGGTGGAGAGAAGGAGAGAGCGAGTGGTGGAGAGAAGGAGAGAGCGAGTGGTGGAGAGAAGGAGAGAGCGAGTGGGGGAGAGAGAGGGAGAGCAAGTGGGGTAGAGAGAGGGAGAGCGAGTGGGGTAGAGAGAGAGAGCGAGTGGGGTAGAGATAGAGAGAGAGAGAGCGAGTGGGGTCGAGAAGGAGAGAGCGAGTGGCGTAGAGAGGAGGAGAGAGTGATGGAGGGGGCGAGAGAGAGAGTGAGTGGGAGAGAGAGGGAGAGCGAGTGGGGTAGAGAGAGGGATAGCGAGTCGGGTAGAGAGAGAGGGAGCGAGTGGTGGAGAGAGAGACGGCGCGAGTGGGGTAGAGAGGAGGAGGGAGTGATGGAGTGGGAGAGAGAGGGAGAGCGAGTGGGGTAGAGAGAGTGAGAGCGAGTGGGGTAGAGAGAGTGAGAGCGAGTGGGGGCAGAGAGAGTGAGAGCGAGAGCGGGAGAGAGAGAGAGATCGCGAGTGGGGGAGAGAGAGAGAGAGAGAGCACGAGTGTGGGAGATAGAGAGAGAGAGAGAGCGCGAGTGTGGGAGAGAGAGAGAGAGAGAGCGCGGGTGTGGGAGAGAGAGAGAGAGAGCGCGCGAGTGTGGGAGAGGGAGAGAGAGCGCGCGAGTGTGGGAGAGAGAGAGAGAGCGCGCGAGTGTGGGAGAGAGAGAGCGCGCGAGTGTGGGAGAGAGAGAGAGCGCGAGTGTGGGAGAGAGAGAGAGAGAGCGCGAGAGTGGGAGAGAGAGAGAGAGCACGAGTGTGGGAGAGAGAGAGCGCGAGTGTGGGAGAGAGAGAGAGCGCGAGTGGGGGAGAGAGATAAAGAGGGAGGGAGGGGGATTGTGAGAGGGAGGGGAGAGAGAGAGAACGAGTGGGGAGTGAGAGAGAATGAAAGGGTAGAGGGAGAGGGAGGGGTAGAGAGAGAGGGAGGGGGAGAGATAGAGCGCGAGTGGGGTGGAGAGAGAGAGCGCGAGTGGGGTGGAGAGAGAGAGCGCGAGTAGGGTGGAGAGAGAGAGCGCGAGTGGGGTGGAGAGAGAGCGAGTGAGTGGGGTGGAGAGAGAGCGAGCGAGTGGGGGAGAGAGAGAGAGAGCGAGCGAGTGGGGGAGAGAGAGAGAGAGCGCGCGAGTGAGAGAGAGAGAGCGCGTGTGTGGGAGAGAGAGAGAGAGAGCGCGTGTGTGGGAGAGAGAGAGAGAGAGCGCAAGTGTGGGAGAGAGAGAGCGCGAGTGTGGGAGAGAGAGAGAGCGTGAGTGGTGGAGAGAGATAAAGAGGGAGGGAGGGGAGTGAGAGAGGGAGGGGAGAGAGAGAGAACGAGTGGGGAGAGAGAGAACGAAAGGGTAGAGGGAGAGGGAGGGGTAGAGAGCGAGTGTGGGAGAGAGAGAGAGAGAGCGAGTGTGGGAGAGAGAGAGAGAGCGAGTGTGGGAGAGAGAGAGAGCGCGATTGTGGGAGAGAGCGAGAGAGCGCGAGTGTGGGAGAGAGAGAGAGCGCGAGTGGTGGAGAGTGGGGGAGAGAGTGATGGAGGGGGCGAGAGAGAGAGCGAGTGGGGTAGAGAGAGAGGGAGAGCGAGTGGGGTAGAGAGAGAGGGAGAGCGAGTGGGGTAGAGAGAGAGAGAGCGAGTGGGGTAGAGAGAGAGGGAGAGCGAGTGGGGTAGAGAGAGAGAGAGCGAGTGGGGTAGAGAGAGAGAGAGCGAGTGGGGTAGAGAGAGAGAGAGCGAGTGGGGTAGAGAGAGAGAGAGCGAGTGGGGTAGAGAGAGAGAGAGCGAGTGGGGTAGAGAGAGAGAGAGCGAGTGGGGTAGAGAGAGAGAGGGCGAGTGGGGTAGAGAGAGAGAGGGCGAGTGGGGTGGAGAGAGACAGAGCGAGTGGGGTAGAGAGAGACAGAGCGAGTGTTGGAGAGAGAGAGAGAGCGAGTGTTGGAGAGAGAGAGAGAGCGAGTGTTGGAGAGAGAGAGAGAGAGAGCGCGAGTGTGGGAGAGAGAGAGAGAGCGAGTGTGGGAGAGAGAGAGAGAGAGCGAGTGTGGGAGAGAGAGAGAGCGCGAGTGTGGGAGAGAGAGAGCTCGAGTGCGGGAGAGAGAGAGAGAGCGAAGGGTGGAGAGAGAGAGAGAGAGAGAGTGGGGGAGAGAGAGAGAGCCCGAGTGGGGGAGAGAGACAGAGAGCCCGAGTGGGGGAAAGAGAGAGAGAGCGCGAGTGTGGGAGAGGGAGAGAGCTCGAGTGCGGGAGAGAGAGAGAGAGAGCGAAGGGTGGAGAGAGAGAGAGAGAGAGAGTGGGGGAGAGAGAGAGAGACCGAGTGGGGGAGAGAGGGAGAGAGCCCGAGTGTGGGAGAGGGAGAGAGCCCGAGTGTGGGAGAGGGAGAGAGCCCGAGTGTGGGAGCGACAGCGAGAGCCCGAGTGTGGGAGAGAGAGAGAGAGAGAGCGCGAGTGTGGGAGAGAGAGAGAGAGCGCGAGTGTGGGAGAGAGAGAGAGAGCGCGGGTGTGGGAGAGAGAGAGAGAGCGCGCGAGTGTGGGAGAGAGAGAGAGAGAGCGCGCGAGTGTGGGAGAGAGAGAGAGAGAGCGCGCGAGTGTGGGAGAGAGAGAGAGAGAGCGCGAGTGTGGGGGAGAGAGAGAGAGCGCGAGTGTGGGAGAGAGAGAGAGAGCGCGAGTGTGGGAGAGAGAGAGAGAGCGCGAGTGTGGGAGAGAGAGAGAGAGCGCGAGTGTGGGAGAGAGAGAGCGCGAGTGTGGGAGAGAGAGAGCGCGAGTGGGGGAGAGAGATAAAGAAGGAGGGAGGGGGAGAGAGAGCGCGAGTGGGGTGGAGAGAGTGCGAGTGGGGTGGAGAGAGTGCGAGCGAGTGGGGTGGAGAGAGTGCGAGCGAGTGGGGTGGAGAGAGAGCGAGCGAGTGGGGTGGAGAGAGAGCGAGCGAGTGGGGTGGAGAGAGAGAGAGCGAGTGGGGTGGAGAGAGAGAGAGCGAGTGGGGTGGAGAGGGAGAGAGCGAGTGGTGGAGAGAGAGAGAGCACGTGGTGGAGAGAAGGAGAGAGCGAGTGGTGGAGAGAAGGAGAGAGCGAGTGGTGGAGAGAAGGAGAGAGCGTGGGGGAGAGAGAGGGAGAGCGAGTGGGGTAGAGAGAGGGAGAGCGAGTGGGGTAGAGATAGAGAGAGAGAGCGAGTGTGGTAGAGATAGAGAGAGAGAGCGAGTGGGGTCGAGAAGGAGAGAGCGAGTGGGGTAGAGAGGAGGAGAGAGTGATGGAGGGGGCGAGAGAGAGAGTGAGTGGGAGAGAGTGGGAGAGCGAGTGGGGTAGAGAGAGGGATAGCGAGTGGGGGGAGAGAGAGTGAGAGCGAGTGGGGGGAGAGAGAGTGAGAGCGAGTGCGGGAGAGACAGAGAGCGCGAGTGGGGGAGAGACAGAGAGCGCGAGTGGGGGAGAGAGAGTGAGAGCGAGTGGGGGAGAGAGAGTGAGAGCGAGTGCAGGAGAGAGAGAGAGAGTGAGTGGGGGAGAGAGAAAGAGAGAGCGAGTGGGGGAGAGAGAGAGAGAGAGCGCGAGTGTGGGAGAGAGAGAGAGCGCGAGTGTGGGAGAGAGAGAGAGCGCGAGTGTGGGAGAGAGAGAGAACGCGACTGTGGGAGAGAGAGAGAGAGCGCGAGTGGGGGAGAGAGAGTGAGAGCGAGTGCGGGAAGAGAGAAAGAGAGAGCGAGTGTGGGAGAGAGAGACAGAGAGCGCGAGTGTGGGAGAGACAGAGAGCGCGAGTGGGGGAGAGAGAGAGCGCGAGTGGGGGAGAGAGAGAGCGCGAGTGGGGGAGAGAGAGAGCGCGAGTGGGGGAGAGAGAGAGAGCGCGAGTGGGGGAGAGAGAGAGAGCGCGAGTGGGGGAGAGAGAGTGAGAGCGAGTGGGGGAGAGTGAGAGCGAGTGTGGGAGAGAGAGAGAGAGAGCGCGAGTGTGGGAGAGAGAGAGAGCGCGAGTGTGGGAGAGAGAGAGAGCGCGAGTGTGGGAGAGAGAGAGAGCGCGAGTGTGGGAGAGAGAGAGAGAGTGAGTGGTGGAGAGAGAGAGAGAGAGAGAGTGGGGGAGAGCGAGAGAGCCCGAGTGGGAGAGAGAGAGAGAGAGTCCGAGTGTGGGAGAGAGAGAGAGAGAGCGCCAGTGTGGGAGAGAGAGAGCGCGTGTGTGGGAGAGAGAGAGAGAGAGAGAGCGCGTGTGTGGGAGAGAGAGAGAGAGCGCGAGTGTGGGAGAGAGAGAGAGAGAGCACGAGTGTGGGAGAGAGAGAGAGCGCGAGTGTGGGAGAGAGAGAGAGCGTGAGTGGGGGAGAGGGATAAAGAGGGAGGGAGGGGATGTGAGAGAGGGAGGGGAGAGAGAGAGAACAAGTGGGGAGAGAGAGAGAACGAAAGGGTAGAGGGAGAGGGAGGGGGAGAGTGAGAATGAGTGGGGAGAGAGAGAGAATGAGTGGGGAGAGAGAGAGAACGAGTGGGGAGAGAGAGAGAACGAAAGGGGAGAGGGAGGGGCAGAGAGAGAGGGAGGGGTAGAGAGAGGGAGGGGGCGAGAGAGGGAGCGAGTGGTGGAGAGAGAGACAGCGCGACAGGGGGAGAGAGTGATGGACGGGGCAAGAGAGAGCGAGTGGGGTCGAGAGAGGGAGAGCGAGTGGGGTCGAGAGAGGGAGAGCGAGTGGGGTAGAGAGAGAGAGCGAGTGGGGTAGAGAGAGAGAGAGCAAGTGAGGTAGAGAGAGAGAGAGCGAGTGGGGTAGAGAGAGAGAGAGCGAGTGGGGTAGAGAGAGAGAGAGCGAGTGGGGTAGAGAGAGAGAGAGCGAGTGGGGTAGAGAGAGAGAGAGCGAGTGGGGTAGAGAGAGAGAGAGAGCGAGTTGGAGAGCGAGAGAGTGCGAGTGGCGGAGAGAGAGAGAGAGAGAGGCGGGCGGTGGAGAGAGGGAGCAAGTGGGTGAGAGAGAGTGCGGGGGCGAGAGAGAGAGTGCGCGAGTGTGAGAGAGAGTGAGAGCGAGTGGGGGAGAGAGAGTGAGAGCGAGTGGGGGAGAGAGAGTGAGAGCGAGTGGGGGCAGAGAGAGTGAGAGCGAGTGGGGGAGAGAGAGAGAGAGATCGCGAGTGGAGGAGAGAGAGAGAGATCGCGAGTGGAGGAGAGAGAGAGAGAGCGCGCGTGTGTGGAAGAGAGAGAGAGAGAGCGCGTGTGTGGGAGAGAGAGAGAGCGCGTGTGTGGGAGAGAGAGAGAGCGCGTGTGTGGGAGAGAGAGAGAGCGCGAGTGTGGGAGAGAGAGAGAGCGCGAGTGTGGGAGAGAGAGAGCGCGAGTGTGGGAGAGAGAGAGAGCGTGAGTGGTGGAGAGAGATAAAGAGGGAGGGAGGGGGAGTGAGAGAGGGAGGGGAGAGAGAGAGAACGAGTGGGGAGAGAGAGAGAACGAAAGGGTAGAGGGAGAGGGAGGGGTAGAGAGCGAGTGTGGGAGAGAGAGAGAGAGCGCGAGTGTGGGAGAGAGAGAGAGCGCGAGTGTGGGAGAGAGAGAGAGCGCGAGTGGTGGAGAGATAGACAGCGCGAGTGGGGGAGAGAGGGGGAGAGAGTGATGGAGGGGCAAGAGAGAGAGCGAGTGGGGTAGAGAGAGGGAGAGCGAGTGGGGTAGAGAGAGAGAGAGCGAGTGGGGTAGAGAGAGAGAGAGCGAGTGGGGTAGAGAGAGAGAGAGCGAGTGGGGTAGAGAGAGAGAGAGCGAGTGGGGTAGAGAGAGAGAGAGCGAGTGGGGTAGAGAGAGAGAGAGCGAGTGGGGTAGAGAGAGAGAGAGCGAGTGGGGTAGAGAGAGAGAGAGCGAGTGGTGGAGAGAGAGAGAGAGTGGGGAGAGAGAGAGAGAGCCCGAGTGGGAGAGAGAGAGAGAGAGCCCAAGTGTGGGAGAGAGAGAGAGAGAGAGAGCGCCAGTGTGGGAGAGAGAGAGAGAGAGAGAGAGCGCGCGTGTGGGAGAGAGAGAGAGAGAGAGAGCGCGTGTGTGGGAGAGAGAGAGAGAGAGAGCGCGTGTGTGGGAGAGAGAGAGAGAGAGAGCGCGAGTGTGGGAGAGAGAGAGAGAGCACGAGTGTGGGAGAGGGAGAGAGCGCGAGTGTGGGAGAGAGAGAGAGCGTGAGTGGGGGAGAGGGATAAAGAGGGAGGGAGGGGATGTGAGAGAGTGAGGGGAGAGAGAGAGAACGAGTGGGGAGAGAGAGAGAACGAAAGGGTAGAGGGAGAGGGAGGGGGAGAGAGAGAACGAGTGGGGAGAGAGAGAGAACGAAAGGGGAGAGGGAGGGGTAGAGAGAGGGAGGGGGGAGAGAGGGAGCGAGTGGTGGAGAGAGAGACAGCGCGAGTGGGGGAGAGAGGGTGAGAGAGTGATGGACGGGGCGAGAGAGAGCGAGTGGGAGAGAGAGAGTGGGAGCGAGTGGGGTAGAGAGAGGGAGAGCGAGTGGGGTAGAGAGAGAGCGAGTGGGGTAGAGAGAGAGCGAGTGGGGTAGAGAGAGAGAGAGCGAGTGGGGTAGAGAGAGAGAGAGCGAGTGGGGTAGAGAGAGACAGAGCGAGTTGGAGAGCGAGAGAGTGCGAGTGGCGGAGAGAGAGAGAGAGAGGCGGGCGGTAGAGAGAGGGAGCAAGTGGGTGAGAGGGAGTGCGGGGGCGAGAGAGAGAGTGCGCGAGTGCGAGAGAGAGAGCGAGTGCGAGTGGGGAGAGAGAGTGAGAGCGAGTGGGGGAGAGAGAGTGAGAGCGAGTGGGGGCAGAGACAGTGAGAGCGAGTGGGGGAGAGAGAGAGAGATCGTGAGTGGAGGAGAGAGAGAGAAAGCGCGTGTGTGTGGGAGAGAGAGAGAGAGAGAGCGCGAGTGTGGGAGAGAGAGAGAGCGCGAGTGTGGGAGAGAGAGAGAGCGCGAGTGTGGGAGAGAGAGAGAGCGCGAGTGTGGGAGAGAGAGAGAGCGCGAGCGTGGGAGAGAGAGAGAGCGCGAGCGTGGGAGAGAGAGAGAGCGCGAGCGTGGGAGAGAGAGAGAGCGCGAGTGTGGGAGAGAGAGAGAGCGCGAGTGGTGGAGAGAGATAAAGAGGGAGGGAGGGGGAGTGAGAGAGGGAAGGGAGAGAGAGAGAACGAGTGGGGAGAGAGAGAGAACGAAAGGGTAGAGGGAGAGGGAGGGGTAGAGAGCGAGTGTGGGAGAGAGAGAGAGAGCACGAGTGTGGGAGAGAGAGAGAGCGCGAGTGTGGGAGAGAGAGAGAGCGCGAGTGGTGGAGAGATAGACAGCGCGAGTGGGGGAGAGAGTGATGGAGGGGGCGAGAGAGAGAGCGAGTGGGGTAGAGAGAGGGAGAGTGAGTGGGGTAGAGAGAGGGAGAGTGAGTGGGGTAGAGAGAGAGAGAGCGAGTGGGGGAGAGAGAGAGAGAGCGAGTGGGGGAGAGAGAGAGCGAGTGGGGGAGAGAGAGAGCGAGTGGGGTAGAGAGAGACAGGGCGAGTGGGGTAGAGAGAGACAGGGCGAGTGGGGTAGAGAGAGTGAGAGCGAGTGCGGGAGAGAGAGACAGAGAGCGCGAGTGTGGGGGAGAGAGAGAGCGCGAGTGGGGGAGAGAGAGAGCGCGAGTGGGGGAGAGAGAGAGCGCGAGTGGGGGAGAGAGAGAGAGCGCGAGTGGGGGAGAGAGAGAGAGCGCGAGTGGGGGAGAGAGAGTGAGAGCGAGTGGGGGAGAGTGAGAGCGAGTGTGGGAGAGAGAGAGAGAGAGCGCGAGTGTGGGAGAGAGAGAGAGAGCGCGAGTGTGGGAGAGAGAGAGAGAGCGCGAGTGTGGGAGAGAGAGAGAGCGCGAGTGTGGGAGAGAGAGAGAGAGCGAGTGGTGGAGAGAGAGAGAGAGAGAGAGAGAGTGGGGGAGAGCGAGAGAGCCCGAGTGGGAGAGAGAGAGAGAGAGTCCGAGTGTGGGAGAGAGAGAGAGAGAGCGCCAGTGTGGGAGAGAGAGAGCGTGGGTGTGGGAGAGAGAGAGAGAGAGAGAGCGCGTGTGTGGGAGAGAGAGAGAGAGCGCGAGTGTGGGAGAGAGAGTGAGAGAGCACGAGTGTGGGAGAGAGAGAGAGCGCGAGTGTGGGAGAGAGAGAGAGCGTGAGTGGGGGAGAGGGATAAAGAGGGAGGGAGGGGATGTGAGAGAGGGAGGGGAGAGAGAGAGAACAAGTGGGGAGAGAGAGAGAACGAAAGGGTAGAGGGAGAGGGAGGGGGAGAGAGAGAATTAGTGGGGAGAGAGAGAGAATTAGTGGGGAGAGAGAGAGAATTAGTGGGGAGAGAGAGAGAACGAGTGGGGAGAGAGAGAGAACGAGTGGGGAGAGAGAGAGAATGAGTGGGGAGAGAGAGAGAACGAGTGGGGAGAGAGAGAGAACGAAAGGGGAGAGGGAGGGGTAGAGAGAGAGGGAGGGGTAGAGAGAGGGAGGGGGCGAGAGAGGGAGCGAGTGGTGGAGAGAGAGACAGCGCGAGAGGGGGAGAGAGTGATGGACGGGGCAAGAGAGAGCGAGTGGGGTCGAGAGAGGGAGAGCGAGTGGGGTCGAGAGAGGGAGAGCGAGTGGGGTAGAGAGAGAGAGCGAGTGGGGTAGAGAGAGAGAGAGCAAGCGAGGTAGAGAGAGAGAGAGCGAGCGGGGTAGAGAGAGAGAGAGCGAGCGGGGTAGAGAGAGAGAGAGCGAGCGGGGTAGAGAGAGAGAGAGCGAGTGGGGTAGAGAGAGAGAGAGCGAGTGGGGTAGAGAGAGAGAGAGCGAGTGGGGTAGAGAGAGAGAGAGCGAGTGGGGTAGAGAGAGAGAGAGCGAGTTGGAGAGCGAGAGAGTGCGAGTGGCGGAAAGAGAGAGAGAGAGGCGGGCGGTAGAGAGAGGGAGCAAGTGGGTGAGAGAGAGTGCGGGGGCGAGAGAGAGAGTGCGCGAGTGTGAGAGAGAGAGCGAGTGCGAGTGGGGGAGAGAGAGTGAGAGCGAGTGGGGGAGAGAGAGTGAGAGCGAGTGGGGGCAGAGAGAGTGAGAGCGAGTGGGGGAGAGAGAGAGAGATCGCGAGTGGAGGAGAGAGAGAGAGAGCGCGCGTGTGTGGGAGAGAGAGAGAGAGAGCGCGTGTGTGGGAGAGAGAGAGAGCGCGTGTGTGGGAGAGAGAGAGCGCGTGTGTGGGAGAGAGAGAGAGCGCGTGTGTGGGAGAGAGAGAGAGCGCGTGTGTGGGAGAGAGAGAGAGCGCGAGTGTGGGAGAGAGAGAGAGCGCGAGTGTGGGAGAGAGAGAGAGCGTGAGTGGTGGAGAGAGATAAAGAGGGAGGGAGGGGGAGTGAGAGAGGGAGGGGAGAGAGAGAGAACGAGTGGGGAGAGAGAGAGAACGAAAGGGTAGAGGGAGAGGGAGGGGTAGAGAGCGAGTGTGGGAGAGAGAGAGAGAGCGCGAGTGTGGGAGAGAGAGAGAGCGCGAGTGTGGGAGAGAGAGAGAGCGCGAGTGGTGGAGAGATAGACAGCGCGAGTGGGGGAGAGAGGGGGAGAGAGTGATGGAGGGGCGAGAGAGAGAGCGAGTGGGGTAGAGAGAGGGAGAGCGAGTGGGGTAGAGAGAGAGAGAGCGAGTGGGGTAGAGAGAGAGAGAGCGAGTGGGGTAGAGAGAGAGAGAGCGAGTGGTGGAGAGAGAGAGAGAGTGGGGGAGAGAGAGAGAGAGCCCGAGTGGGAGAGAGAGAGAGAGAGCCCGAGTGTGGGAGAGAGAGAGAGAGAGAGAGCGCCAGTGTGGGAGAGAGAGAGAGAGAGAGCGCGCGTGTGGGAGAGAGAGAGAGAGAGCGCGTGTGTGGGAGAGAGAGAGAGAGAGAGAGCGCGTGTGTGGGAGAGAGAGAGAGAGAGAGAGCGCGAGTGTGGGAGAGAGAGAGAGAGCACGAGTGTGGGAGAGAGAGAGAGCGCGAGTGTGGGAGAGAGAGAGAGCGTGAGTGGGGGAGAGGGATAAAGAGGGAGGGAGGGGATGTGAGAGAGGGAGGGGAGAGAGAGAGAACGAGTGGGGAGAGAGAGAGAACGAAAGGGTAGAGGGAGAGGGAGGGGGAGAGAGAGAACGAGTGGGGAGAGAGAGAGAACGAAAGGGGAGAGGGAGGGGTAGAGAGAGGGAGGGGGGAGAGAGGGAGTGAGTGGTGGAGAGAGAGACAGCGCGAGTGGGGGAGAGAGGGTGAGAGAGTGATGGACGGGGCGAGAGAGAGCGAGTGGGAGAGAGAGAGTGGGAGCGAGTGGGGTAGAGAGAGGGAGAGCGAGTGGGGTAGAGAGAGAGCGAGTGGGGTAGAGAGAGAGCGAGTGGGGTAGAGAGAGAGACAGCGAGTGGGGTAGAGAGAGAGAGAGCGAGTGGGGTAGAGAGAGAGAGAGCGAGTGGGGTAGAGAGAGACAGAGCGAGTTGGAGAGCGAGAGAGTGCGAGTGGCGGAGAGAGAGAGAGAGGCGGGCGGTAGAGAGAGGGAGCAAGTGGGTGAGAGGGAGTGCGGGGGCGAGAGAGAGAGTGCGCGAGTGCGAGAGAGAGAGCGAGTGCGAGTGGGGAGAGAGAGTGAGAGCGAGTGGGGGAGAGAGAGTGAGAGCGAGTGGGGGCAGAGACAGTGAGAGCGAGTGGGGGAGAGAGAGAGAGATCGTGAGTGGAGGAGAGAGAGAGAGAGCGCGCGTGTGTGGGAGAGAGAGAGAGAGAGAGCGCGAGTGTGGGAGAGAGAGAGAGCGCGAGCGTGGGAGAGAGAGAGAGCGCGAGCGTGGGAGAGAGAGAGAGCGCGAGCGTGGGAGAGAGAGAGAGCGCGAGCGTGGGAGAGAGAGAGAGCGCGAGCGTGGGAGAGAGAGAGAGCGCGAGTGTGGGAGAGAGAGAGAGCGCGAGTGGTGGAGAGAGATAAAGAGGGAGGGAGGGGGAGTGAGAGAGGGAAGGGAGAGAGAGAGAACGAGTGGGGAGAGAGAGAGAACGAAAGGGTAGAGGGAGAGGGAGGTGTAGAGAGCGAGTGTAGGAGAGAGAGAGAGAGAGCACGAGTGTGGGAGAGAGAGAGAGCGCGAGTGTGGGAGAGAGAGAGAGCGCGAGTGGTGGAGAGATAGACAGCGCGAGTGGGGGAGAGAGTGATGGAGGGGGCGAGAGAGAGAGCGAGTGGGGTAGAGAGAGGGAGAGTGAGTGGGGTAGAGAGAGGGAGAGTGAGTGGGGGAGAGAGAGAGAGAGCGAGTGGGGGAGAGAGAGAGAGAGCGAGTGGGGGAGAGAGAGAGCGAGTGGGGGAGAGAGAGAGCGAGTGGGGTAGAGAGAGACAGGGCGAGTGGGGTAGAGAGAGACAGGGCGAGTGGGGTAGAGAGAGTGAGAGCGAGTGCGGGAAGAGAGAAAGAGAGAGCGAGTGTGGGAGAGAGAGACAGAGAGCGCGAGTGTGGGGGAGAGAGAGAGCGCGAGTGGGGGAGAGAGAGAGCGCGAGTGGGGGAGAGAGAGAGCGCGAGTGGGGGAGAGAGAGAGCGCGAGTGGGGGAGAGAGAGAGAGCGCGAGTGGGGGAGAGAGAGAGAGCGCGAGTGGGGGAGAGAGAGAGAGCACGAGTGGGGGAGAGAGAGTGAGAGCGAGTGGGGGAGAGTGAGAGCGAGTGTGGGAGAGAGAGAGAGAGAGAGCGAGTGTGGGAGAGAGAGAGAGAGCGCGAGTGTGGGAGAGAGAGAGAGCGCGAGTGTGGGAGAGAGAGAGAGAGCGAGTGTGGGAGAGAGAGAGAGAGCGAGTGGTGGAGAGAGAGAGAGAGAGAGAGAGAGAGAGTGGGGGAGAGCGAGAGAGCCCGAGTGGGAGAGAGAGAGAGAGAGTCCGAGTGTGGGAGAGAGAGAGAGAGAGCGCCAGTGTGGGAGAGAGAGAGCGTGGGTGTGGGAGAGAGAGAGAGAGAGAGAGCGCGTGTGTGGGAGAGAGAGAGAGAGCGCGAGTGTGGGAGAGAGAGAGAGAGAGCACGAGTGTTGGAGAGAGAGAGAGCGCGAGTGTGGGAGAGAGAGAGCGTGAGTGGGGGAGAGGGATAAAGAGGGAGGGAGGGGATGTGAGAGAGGGAGGGGAGAGAGAGAGAACAAGTGGGGAGAGAGAGAGAACGAAAGGGTAGAGGGAGAGGGAGGGGGAGAGAGAGAATTAGTGGGGAGAGAGAGAGAATTAGTGGGGAGAGAGAGAGAACGAGTGGGGAGAGAGAGAGAATGAGTGGGGAGAGAGAGAGAACGAGTGGGGAGAGAGAGAGAACGAAAGGGGAGAGGGAGGGGGTAGAGAGAGAGGGAGGGGTAGAGAGAGGGAGGGGGCGAGAGAGGGAGCGAGTGGTGGAGAGAGAGACAGCGCGAGAGGGGGAGAGAGTGATGGACGGGGCAAGAGAGAGCGAGTGGGGTAGAGAGAGGGAGAGCGAGTGGGGTAGAGAGAGGGAGAGCGAGTGGGGTAGAGAGAGAGAGAGCGAGTGGGGTAGAGAGAGAGAGAGCAAGTGAGGTAGAGAGAGAGAGAGCGAGCGGGGTAGAGAGAGAGAGAGCGAGCGGGGTAGAGAGAGAGAGAGCGAGTGGGGTAGAGAGAGAGAGAGCGAGTGGGGTAGAGAGAGAGAGAGCGAGTTGGAGAGCGAGAGAGTGCGAGTGGCGGAAAGAGAGAGAGAGAGGCGGGCGGTAGAGAGAGGGAGCAAGTGGGTGAGAGAGAGTGCGGGGGCGAGAGAGAGAGTGCGCGAGTGTGAGAGAGAGCGAGTGCGAGTGGGGGAGAGAGAGAGAGAGCGAGTTGGAGAGCGAGAGAGTGCGAGTGGCGGAAAGAGAGAGAGAGAGGCGGGCGGTAGAGAGAGGGAGCAAGTGGGTGAGAGAGAGTGCGGGGGCGAGAGAGAGAGTGCGCGAGTGTGAGAGAGAGCGAGTGCGAGTGGGGGAGAGAGAGTGAGAGCGAGTGGGGGAGAGAGAGTGAGAGCGAGTGGGGGCAGAGAGAGTGAGAGCGAGTGGGGGAGAGAGAGAGAGATCGCGAGTGGAGGAGAGAGAGAGAGAGCGCGCGTGTGTGGGAGAGAGAGAGAGAGAGCGCGTGTGTGGGAGAGAGAGAGAGCGCGTGTGTGGGAGAGAGAGAGAGCGTGTGTGTGGGAGAGAGAGAGAGCGCGAGTGTGGGAGAGAGAGAGAGCGCAAGTGTGGGAGAGAGAGAGCGCGAGTGTGGGAGAGAGAGAGAGCGTGAGTGGTGGAGAGAGATAAAGAGGGAGGGAGGGGGAGTGAGAGAGGGAGGGGAGAGAGAGAGAACGAGTGGGGAGAGAGAGAGAACGAAAGGGTAGAGGGAGAGGGAGGGGTAGAGAGCGAGTGTGGGAGAGAGAGAGAGCGCGAGTGTGGGAGAGAGAGAGAGCGCGAGTGTGGGAGAGAGAGAGAGCGCGAGTGGTGGAGAGATAGACAGCGCGAGTGGGGGAGAGAGGGGGAGAGAGTGATGGAGGGGCGAGAGAGAGAGCGAGTGGGGTAGAGAGAGGGAGAGCGAGTGGGGTAGAGAGAGAGAGAGCGAGTGGGGTAGAGAGAGAGAGAGCGAGTGGGGTAGAGAGAGAGAGAGCGAGTGGGGTAGAGAGAGAGAGAGCGAGTGGTGGAGAGAGAGAGAGAGTGGGGGAGAGAGAGAGAGAGCCCGAGTGGGAGAGAGAGAGAGAGAGCCCGAGTGTGGGAGAGAGAGAGAGAGAGAGAGAGCGCCAGTGTGGGAGAGAGAGAGAGAGAGCGCGCGTGTGGGAGAGAGAGAGAGAGCGCGTGTGTGGGAGAGAGAGAGAGAGAGAGCGCGTGTGTGGGAGAGAGAGAGAGAGAGAGCGCGAGTGTGGGAGAGAGAGAGAGAGCACGAGTGTGGGAGAGAGAGAGAGCGCGAGTGTGGGAGAGAGAGAGAGCGTGAGTGGGGGAGAGGGATAAAGAGGGAGGGAGGGGATGTGAGAGAGGGAGGGGAGAGAGAGAGAACGAGTGGGGAGAGAGAGAGAACGAAAGGGTAGAGGGAGAGGGAGGGGGAGAGAGAGAACGAGTGGGGAGAGAGAGAGAACGAAAGGGGAGAGGGAGGGGTAGAGAGAGGGAGGGGGGAGAGAGGGAGCGAGTGGTGGAGAGAGAGACAGCGCGAGTGGGGGAGAGAGGGTGAGAGAGTGATGGACGGGGCGAGAGAGAGCGAGTGGGAGAGAGAGAGTGGGAGCGAGTGGGGTAGAGAGAGGGAGAGCGAGTGGGGTAGAGAGAGAGCGAGTGGGGTAGAGAGAGAGCGAGTGGGGTAGAGAGAGAGAGAGAGCGAGTGGGGTAGAGAGAGAGAGAGCGAGTGGGGTAGAGAGAGACAGAGCGAGTTGGAGAGCGAGAGAGTGCGAGTGGCGGAGAGAGAGAGAGAGGCGGGCGGTAGAGAGAGGGAGCAAGTGGGTGAGAGGGAGTGCGGGGGCGAGAGAGAGAGTGCGCGAGTGCGAGAGCGAGAGCGAGTGCGAGTGGGGAGAGAGAGTGAGAGCGAGTGGGGGAGAGAGAGTGAGAGCGAGTGGGGGCAGAGACAGTGAGAGCGAGTGGGGGAGAGAGAGAGAGATCGTGAGTGGAGGAGAGAGAGAGAGAGCGCGCGTGTGTGGGAGAGAGAGAGAGAGAGAGCGCGAGTGTGGGAGAGAGAGAGAGCGCGAGTGTGGGAGAGAGAGAGAGCGCGAGTGTGGGAGAGAGAGAGAGCGCGAGCGTGGGAGAGAGAGAGAGCGCGAGTGTGGGAGAGAGAGAGAGCGCGAGTGGTGGAGAGAGATAAAGAGGGAGGGAGGGGGAGTGAGAGAGGGAAGGGAGAGAGAGAGAACGAGTGGGGAGAGAGAGAGAACGAAAGGGTAGAGGGAGAGGGAGGGGTAGAGAGCGAGTGTGGGAGAGAGAGAGAGAGCACGAGTGTGGGAGAGAGAGAGAGCGCGAGTGTGGGAGAGAGAGAGAGCGCGAGTGGTGGAGAGATAGACAGCGCGAGTGGGGGAGAGAGTGATGGAGGGGGCGAGAGAGAGAGCGAGTGGGGTAGAGAGAGGGAGAGTGAGTGGGGTAGAGAGAGGGAGAGTGAGTGGGGTAGAGAGAGAGAGAGCGAGTGGGGTAGAGAGAGAGAGAGCGAGTGGGGGAGAGAGAGAGAGAGCGAGTGGGGGAGAGAGAGAGCGAGTGGGGGAGAGAGAGCGAGTGGGGGAGAGAGAGAGCGAGTGGGGGAGAGAGAGACAGGGCGAGTGGGGTAGAGAGAGACAGGGCGAGTGGGGTAGAGAGAGTGAGAGCGAGTGCGGGAAGAGAGAAAGAGAGAGCGAGTGTGGGAGAGAGAGACAGAGAGCGCGAGTGTGGGGGAGAGAGAGAGCGCGAGTGGGGGAGAGAGAGAGCGCGAGTGGGGGAGAGAGAGAGCGCGAGTGGGGGAGAGAGAGAGAGCGCGAGTGGGGGAGAGAGAGTGAGAGCGAGTGGGGGAGAGTGAGAGCGAGTGTGGGACGGAGAGAGAGAGCGCGAGTGTGGGAGAGAGAGAGAGCGCGAGTGTGGGAGAGAGAGAGAGAGCGAGTGGTGGAGAGAGAGAGAGAGAGAGAGAGAGAGTGGGGGAGAGCGAGAGAGCCCGAGTGGGAGAGAGAGAGAGAGAGTCCGAGTGTGGGAGAGAGAGAGAGAGAGCGCCAGTGTGGGAGAGAGAGAGCGTGGGTGTGGGAGAGAGAGAGAGAGAGAGAGCGCGTGTGTGGGAGAGAGAGAGAGAGCGCGAGTGTGGGAGAGAGAGAGAGAGAGCACGAGTGTGGGAGAGAGAGAGAGCGCGAGTGTGGGAGAGAGAGAGAGCGTGAGTGGGGGAGAGGGATAAAGAGGGAGGGAGGGGATGTGAGAGAGGGAGGGGAGAGAGAGAGAACAAGTGGGGAGAGAGAGAGAACGAAAGGGTAGAGGGAGAGGGAGGGGGAGAGAGAGAATTAGTGGGGAGAGAGAGAGAATGAGTGGGGAGAGAGAGAGAATGAGTGGGGAGAGAGAGAGAATGAGTGGGGAGAGAGAGAGAACGAAAGGGGAGAGGGAGGGGTAGAGAGAGGGAGGGGGCGAGAGAGGGAGCGAGTGGTGGAGAGAGAGACAGCGCGAGAGGGGGAGAGAGTGATGGACGGGGCAAGAGAGAGCGAGTGGGGTAGAGAGAGGGAGAGCGAGTGGGGTAGAGAGAGGGAGAGCGAGTGGGGTAGAGAGAGAGAGAGCGAGTGGGGTAGAGAGAGAGAGAGCGAGTGAGGTAGAGAGAGAGAGAGCGAGCGGGGTAGAGAGAGAGAGAGCGAGCGGGGTAGAGAGAGAGAGAGCGAGTGGGGTAGAGAGAGAGAGAGCGAGTTGGAGAGCGAGAGAGTGCGAGTGGCGGAAAGAGAGAGAGAGAGGCGGGCGGTAGAGAGAGGGAGCAAGTGGGTGAGAGAGAGTGCGGGTGCGAGAGAGAGAGTGCGCGAGTGTGAGAGAGAGCGAGTGCGAGTGGGGGAGAGAGAGTGAGAGCGAGTGGGGGAGAGAGAGTGAGAGCGAGTGGGGGCAGAGAGAGTGAGAGCGAGTGGGGGAGAGAGAGAGAGATCGCGAGTGGAGGAGAGAGAGAGAGAGCGCGCGTGTGTGGGAGAGAGAGAGAGAGAGCGCGTGTGTGGGAGAGAGAGAGAGCGCGTGTGTGGGAGAGAGAGAGAGCGTGTGTGTGGGAGAGAGAGAGAGCGCGAGTGTGGGAGAGAGAGAGAGCGCGAGTGTGGGAGAGAGAGAGCGCGAGTGTGGGAGAGAGAGAGAGCGTGAGTGGTGGAGAGAGATAAAGAGGGAGGGAGGGGGAGTGAGAGAGGGAGGGGAGAGAGAGAGAACGAGTGGGGAGAGAGAGAGAACGAAAGGGTAGAGGGAGAGGGAGGGGTAGAGAGCGAGTGTGGGAGAGAGAGAGAGCGCGAGTGGGGGAGAGAGAGAGCGCGAGTGGGGGAGAGAGAGAGCGCGAGTGGGGGAGAGAGAGAGCGCGAGTGGGGGAGAGAGAGAGCGCGAGTGGGGGAGAGAGAGAGAGCGCGAGTGGGGGAGAGAGAGAGAGCGCGAGTGGGGGGAGAGAGAGTGAGAGCGAGTGGGGGAGAGTGAGAGCGAGTGTGGGAGAGAGAGAGAGAGAGCGCGAGTGTGGGAGAGAGAGAGAGCGCGAGTGTGGGAGAGAGAGAGAGCGCGAGTGTGGGAGAGAGAGAGAGCGCGAGTGTGGGAGAGAGAGAGAGAGTGAGTGGTGGAGAGAGAGAGAGAGAGAGAGTGGGGGAGAGCGAGAGAGCCCGAGTGGGAGAGAGAGAGAGAGAGTCCGAGTGTGGGAGAGAGAGAGAGAGAGCGCCAGTGTGGGAGAGAGAGAGCGTGGGTGTGGGAGAGAGAGAGAGAGAGAGAGCGCGTGTGTGGGAGAGAGAGAGAGAGCGCGTGTGTGGGAGAGAGAGAGAGAGAGCACGAGTGTGGGAGAGAGAGAGAGCGCGAGTGTGGGAGAGAGAGAGAGCGTGAGTGGGGGAGAGGGATAAAGAGGGAGGGAGGGGATGTGAGAGAGGGAGGGGAGAGAGAGAGAACAAGTGGGGAGAGAGAGAGAACGAAAGGGTAGAGGGAGAGGGAGGGGGAGAGTGAGAATGAGTGGGGAGAGAGAGAGAATGAGTGGGGAGAGAGAGAGAACGAGTGGGGAGAGAGAGAGAACGAAAGGGGAGAGGGAGGGGTAGAGAGAGAGGGAGGGGTAGAGAGAGGGAGGGGGCGAGAGAGGGAGCGAGTGGTGGAGAGAGAGACAGCGCGACAGGGGGAGAGAGTGATGGACGGGGCAAGAGAGAGCGAGTGGGGTAGAGAGAGGGAGAGCGAGTGGGGTAGAGAGAGGGAGAGCGAGTGGGGTAGAGAGAGAGAGAGCGAGTGGGGTAGAGAGAGAGAGAGCAAGTGAGGTAGAGAGAGAGAGCGAGTGGGGTAGAGAGAGAGAGAGCGAGTGGGGTAGAGAGAGAGAGAGCGAGTGGGGTAGAGAGAGAGAGAGAGCGAGTTGGAGAGTGAGAGAGTGCGAGTGGCGGAGAGAGAGAGAGAGAGGCGGGCGGTGGAGAGAGGGAGCAAGTGGGTGAGAGAGAGTGCGGGGGCGAGAGAGAGAGTGCGCGAGTGTGAGAGAGAGCGAGTGCGAGTGGGGGAGAGAGAGTGAGAGCGAGTGGGGGAGAGAGAGTGAGAGCGAGTGGGGGCAGAGAGAGTGAGAGCGAGTGGGGGAGAGAGAGAGAGATCGCGAGTGGAGGAGAGAGAGAGAGAGCGCGCGTGTGTGGGAGAGAGAGAGAGAGAGCGCGTGTGTGGGAGAGAGAGAGAGCGCGTGTGTGGGAGAGAGAGAGAGCGCGTGTGTGGGAGAGAGAGAGAGCGCGAGTGTGGGCGAGAGAGAGAGCGCGAGTGTGGGAGAGAGAGAGCGCGAGTGTGGGAGAGAGAGAGAGCGTGAGTGGTGGAGAGAGATAAAGAGGGAGGGAGGGGGAGTGAGAGAGGGAGGGGAGAGAGAGAGAACGAGTGGGGAGAGAGAGAGAACGAAAGGGTAGAGGGAGAGGGAGGGGTAGAGAGCGAGTGTGGGAGAGAGAGAGAGAGCGCGAGTGTGGGAGAGAGAGAGAGCGCGAGTGTGGGAGAGAGAGAGAGCGCGAGTGGTGGAGAGATAGACAGCGCGAGTGGGGGAGAGAGGGGGAGAGAGTGATGGAGGGGCGAGAGAGAGAGCGAGTGGGGTAGAGAGAGGGAGAGCGAGTGGGGTAGAGAGAGGGAGAGCGAGTGGGGTAGAGAGAGAGAGCGAGTGGGGTAGAGAGAGAGAGAGCGAGTGGGGTAGAGAGAGAGAGAGCGAGTGGGGTAGAGAGAGAGAGAGCGAGTGGGGTAGAGAGAGAGAGAGCGAGTGGGGTAGAGAGAGAGAGAGTGAGTGGGGTAGAGAGAGAGAGAGCGAGTGGGGTAGAGAGAGAGAGAGCGAGTGGGGTAGAGAGAGAGAGAGCGAGTGGTGGAGAGAGAGAGAGAGTGGGGGAGAGAGAGAGAGAGCCCAAGTGGGAGAGAGAGAGAGAGAGCCCGAGTGTGGGAGAGAGAGAGAGAGAGAGAGCGCCAGTGTGGGAGAGAGAGAGAGAGAGAGAGAGCGCGCGTGTGGGAGAGAGAGAGAGAGAGCGCGTGTGTGTGGAGAGAGAGAGAGAGAGAGCGCGTGTGTGGGAGAGAGAGAGAGAGAGAGCGCGAGTGTGGGAGAGAGAGAGAGAGCACGAGTGTGGGAGAGAGAGAGAGCGCGAGTGTGGGAGAGAGAGAGAGCGTGAGTGGGGGAGAGGGATAAAGAGGGAGGGAGGGGATGTGAGAGAGGGAGGGGAGAGAGAGAGAACGAGTGGGGAGAGAGAGAGAACGAAAGGGTAGAGGGAGAGGGAGGGGGGAGAGAGAGAACGAGTGGGGAGAGAGAGAGAACGAAAGGGGAGAGGGAGGGGTAGAGAGAGGGAGGGGGGAGAGAGGGAGCGAGTGGTGGAGAGAGAGACAGCGCGAGTGGGGGAGAGAGGGTGAGAGAGTGATGGACGGGGCGAGAGAGAGCGCGTGGGAGAGAGAGAGTGGGAGCGAGTGGGGTAGAGAGAGGGAGAGCGAGTGGGGTAGAGAGAGAGCGAGTGGGGTAGAGAGAGAGAGAGCGAGTGGGGTAGAGAGAGAGAGAGCGAGTGGGGTAGAGAGAGACAGAGCGAGTTGGAGAGCGAGAGAGTGCGAGTGGCGGAGAGAGAGAGAGAGGCGGGCGGTAGAGAGAGGGAGCAAGTGGGTGAGAGGGAGTGCGGGGGCGAGAGAGAGAGTGCGCGAGTGCGAGAGAGAGAGCGAGTGCGAGTGGGGGAGAGAGAGTGAGAGCGAGTGGGGGAGAGAGAGTGAGAGCGAGTGGGGGCAGAGACAGTGAGAGCGAGTGGGGGAGAGAGAGAGAGATCGTGAGTGGAGGAGAGAGAGAGAGAGCGCGCGTGTGTGGGAGAGAGAGAGAGAGAGAGCGCGAGTGTGGGAGAGAGAGAGAGCGCGAGTGTGGGAGAGAGAGAGAGCGTGAGCGTGGGAGAGAGAGAGAGCGCGAGCGTGGGAGAGAGAGAGAGCGCGAGCGTGGGAGAGAGAGAGAGCGCGAGTGTGGGAGAGAGAGAGAGCGCGAGTGGTGGAGAGAGATAAAGAGGGAGGGAGGGGGAGTGAGAGAGGGAAGGGAGAGAGAGAGAACGAGTGGGGAGAGAGAGAGAACGAAAGGGTAGAGGGAGAGGGAGGGGTAGAGAGCGAGTGTGGGAGAGAGAGAGAGAGCACGAGTGTGGGAGAGAGAGAGAGCGCGAGTGTGGGAGAGAGAGAGAGCGCGAGTGGTGGAGAGATAGACAGCGCGAGTGGGGGAGAGAGTGATGGAGGGGGCGAGAGAGAGAGCGAGTGGGGTAGAGAGAGGGAGAGTGAGTGGGGTAGAGAGAGGGAGAGCGAGTGGGGTAGAGAGAGGGAGAGCGAGTGGGGTAGAGAGAGAGAGAGCGAGTGGGGGAGAGAGAGAGAGAGCGAGTGGGGGAGAGAGAGAGCGAGTGGGGGAGAGAGAGAGCGAGTGGGGTAGAGAGAGACAGGGCGAGTGGGGTAGAGAGAGACAGGGCGAGTGGGGTAGAGAGAGTGAGAGCGAGTGCGGGAAGAGAGAAAGAGAGAGCGAGTGTGGGAGAGAGAGACAGAGAGCGCGAGTGTGGGGGAGAGAGAGAGCGCGAGTGGGGGAGAGAGAGAGCGCGAGTGGGGGAGAGAGAGAGCGCGAGTGGGGGAGAGAGAGAGAGCGCGAGTGGGGGAGAGAGAGTGAGAGCGAGTGGGGGAGAGTGAGAGCGAGAGTGGGAGAGAGAGAGAGAGAGCGCGAGTGTGGGAGAGAGAGAGAGAGCGCGAGTGTGGGAGAGAGAGAGAGCGCGAGTGTGGGAGAGAGAGAGAGCGCGAGTGTGGGAGAGAGAGAGAGAGCGAGTGGTGGGAGAGAGAGAGAGAGAGAGAGAGAGAGAGAGTGGGGGAGAGCGAGAGAGCCCGAGTGGGAGAGAGAGAGAGAGAGTCCGAGTGTGGGAGAGAGAGAGAGAGAGCGCCAGTGTGGGAGAGAGAGAGCGTGGGTGTGGGAGAGAGAGAGAGAGAGAGAGCGCGTGTGTGGGAGAGAGAGAGAGAGCGCGAGTGTGGGAGAGAGAGTGAGAGAGCGCGAGTGTGGGAGAGAGAGAGAGCGTGAGTGGGGGAGAGGGATAAAGAGGGAGGGAGGGGATGTGAGAGAGGGAGGGGAGAGAGAGAGAACAAGTGGGGAGAGAGAGAGAACGAAAGGGTAGAGGGAGAGGGAGGGGGAGAGAGAGAATTAGTGGGGAGAGAGAGAGAATTAGTGGGGAGAGAGAGAGAACGAGTGGGGAGAGAGAGAGAATGAGTGGGGAGAGAGAGAGAATGAGTGGGGAGAGAGAGAGAGAACGAAAGGGGAGAGGGAGGGGTAGAGAGAGAGGGAGGGGTAGAGAGAGGGAGGGGGCGAGAGAGGGAGCGAGTGGTGGAGAGAGAGACAGCGCGAGAGGGGGAGAGAGTGATGGACGGGGCAAGAGAGAGCGAGTGGGGTAGAGAGAGGGAGAGCGAGTGGGGTAGAGAGAGGGAGAGCGAGTGGGGTAGAGAGAGAGAGAGCGAGTGGGGTAGAGAGAGAGAGAGCAAGTGAGGTAGAGAGAGAGAGAGCGAGCGGGGTAGAGAGAGAGAGAGCGAGCGGGGTAGAGAGAGAGAGAGCGAGTGGGGTAGAGAGAGAGAGAGCGAGTGGGGTAGAGAGAGAGAGAGCGAGTGGGGTAGAGAGAGAGAGAGCGAGTGGGGTAGAGAGAGAGAGAGCGAGTTGGAGAGCGAGAGAGTGCGAGTGGCGGAAAGAGAGAGAGAGAGGCGGGCGGTAGAGAGAGGGAGCAAGTGGGTGAGAGAGAGTGCGGGGGCGAGAGAGAGAGTGCGCGAGTGTGAGAGAGAGCGAGTGCGAGTGGGGGAGAGAGAGTGAGAGCGAGTGGGGGAGAGAGAGTGAGAGCGAGTGGGGGCAGAGAGAGTGAGAGCGAGTGGGGGAGAGAGAGAGAGATCGCGAGTGGAGGAGAGAGAGAGAGAGCGCGCGTGTGTGGGAGAGAGAGAGAGAGAGCGCGTGTGTGGGAGAGAGAGAGAGCGCGTGTGTGGGAGAGAGAGAGAGCGTGTGTGTGGGAGAGAGAGAGAGCGCGAGTGTGGGAGAGAGAGAGAGCGCGAGTGTGGGAGAGAGAGAGCGCGAGTGTGGGAGAGAGAGAGAGCGTGAGTGGTGGAGAGAGATAAAGAGGGAGGGAGGGGGAGTGAGAGAGGGAGGGGAGAGAGAGAGAACGAGTGGGGAGAGAGAGAGAACGAAAGGGTAGAGGGAGAGGGAGGGGTAGAGAGCGAGTGTGGGAGAGAGAGAGAGAGCGCGAGTGTGGGAGAGAGAGAGAGCGCGAGTGTGGGAGAGAGAGAGAGCGCGAGTGGTGGAGAGATAGACAGCGCGAGTGGGGGAGAGAGGGGGAGAGAGTGATGGAGGGGCGAGAGAGAGAGCGAGTGGGGTAGAGAGAGGGAGAGCGAGTGGGGTAGAGAGAGAGAGAGCGAGTGGGGTAGAGAGAGAGAGAGCGAGTGGGGTAGAGAGAGAGAGAGCGAGTGGGGTAGAGAGAGAGAGAGCGAGTGGTGGAGAGAGAGAGAGAGTGGGGGAGAGAGAGAGAGAGCCCGAGTGGGAGAGAGAGAGAGAGAGCCCGAGTGTGGGAGAGAGAGAGAGAGAGAGAGCGCCAGTGTGGGAGAGAGAGAGAGAGAGAGAGAGCGCGCGTGTGGGAGAGAGAGAGAGAGAGAGAGCGCGTGTGTGGGAGAGAGAGAGAGAGAGAGAGCGCGTGTGTGGGAGAGAGAGAGAGAGAGAGCGCGAGTGTGGGAGAGAGAGAGAGAGCACGAGTGTGGGAGAGAGAGAGAGCGCGAGTGTGGGAGAGAGAGAGAGCGTGAGTGGGGGAGAGGGATAAAGAGGGAGGGAGGGGATGTGAGAGAGGGAGGGGAGAGAGAGAGAACGAGTGGGGAGAGAGAGAGAACGAAAGGGTAGAGGGAGAGGGAGGGGGAGAGAGAGAACGAGTGGGGAGAGAGAGAGAACGAAAGGGGAGAGGGAGGGGTAGAGAGAGGGAGGGGGGAGAGAGGGAGCGAGTGGTGGAGAGAGAGACAGCGCGAGTGGGGGAGAGAGGGTGAGAGAGTGATGGACGGGGCGAGAGAGAGCGAGTGGGAGAGAGAGAGTGGGAGCGAGTGGGGTAGAGAGAGGGAGAGCGAGTGGGGTAGAGAGAGAGCGAGTGGGGTAGAGAGAGTGCGAGTGGGGTAGAGAGAGAGAGAGCGAGTGGGGTAGAGAGAGAGAGAGCGAGTGGGGTAGAGAGAGAGAGAGCGAGTGGGGTAGAGAGAGACAGAGCGAGTTGGAGAGCGAGAGAGTGCGAGTGGCGGAGAGAGAGAGAGAGGCGGGCGGTAGAGAGAGGGAGCAAGTGGGTGAGAGGGAGTGCGGGGGCGAGAGAGAGAGGGCGCGAGTGCGAGAGAGAGAGCGAGTGCGAGTGGGGAGAGAGAGTGAGAGCGAGTGGGGGAGAGAGAGTGAGAGCGAGTGGGGGCAGAGACAGTGAGAGCGAGTGGGGGAGAGAGAGAGAGATCGTGAGTGGAGGAGAGAGAGAGAGAGCGCGCGTGTGTGGGAGAGAGAGAGAGAGAGAGCGCGAGTGTGGGAGAGAGAGAGAGCGCGAGCGTGGGAGAGAGAGAGAGCGCGAGCGTGGGAGAGAGAGAGAGCGCGAGCGTGGGAGAGAGAGAGAGCGCGAGCGTGGGAGAGAGAGAGAGCGCGAGCGTGGGAGAGAGAGAGAGCGCGAGTGGTGGAGAGAGATAAAGAGGGAGGGAGGGGGAGTGAGAGAGGGAAGGGAGAGAGAGAGAACGAGTGGGGAGAGAGAGAGAACGAAAGGGTAGAGGGAGAGGGAGGGGTAGAGAGCGAGTGTGGGAGAGAGAGAGAGAGCACGAGTGTGGGAGAGAGAGAGAGCGCGAGTGTGGGAGAGAGAGAGAGCGCGAGTGGTGGAGAGATAGACAGCGCGAGTGGGGGAGAGAGTGATGGAGGGGGCGAGAGAGAGAGCGAGTGGGGTAGAGAGAGGGAGAGTGAGTGGGGTAGAGAGAGGGAGAGTGAGTGGGGGAGAGAGAGAGAGAGCGAGTGGGGGAGAGAGAGAGAGAGCGAGTGGGGGAGAGAGAGAGAGAGCGAGTGGGGGGGAGAGAGAGAGCGCGAGTGGGGGAGAGAGAGAGCGAGTGGGGGAGAGAGAGAGCGAGTGGGGGAGAGAGAGAGCGAGTGGGGTAGAGAGAGACAGGGCGAGTGGGGGTAGAGAGAGACAGGGCGAGTGGGGTACAGAGAGTGAGAGCGAGTGCGGGAAGAGAGAAAGAGAGAGCGAGTGTGGGAGAGAGAGACAGAGAGCGCGAGTGTGGGGGAGAGAGAGAGCGCGAGTGGGGGAGAGAGAGAGCGCGAGTGGGGGAGAGAGAGAGCGCGAGTGGGGGAGAGAGAGAGAGCACGAGTGGGGGAGAGAGAGTGAGAGCGAGTGGGGGAGAGAGAGAGAGAGAGCGCGAGTGTGGGAGAGAGAGAGAGAGCGCGAGTGTGGGAGAGAGAGAGAGAGCGCGAGTGTGGGAGAGAGAGAGAGAGCGAGTGGTGGAGAGAGAGAGAGAGAGAGTGGGGGAGAGCGAGAGAGCCCGAGTGGGAGAGAGAGAGAGAGAGAGAGTCCGAGTGTGGGAGAGAGAGAGAGAGAGCGCCAGTGTGGGAGAGAGAGAGCGTGGGTGTGGGAGAGAGAGAGAGAGAGAGAGCGCGAGTGTGGGAGAGAGAGAGAGAGAGCACGAGTGTGGGAGAGAGAGAGAGCGCGAGTGTGGGAGAGAGAGAGAGCGTGAGTGGGGGAGAGGGATAAAGAGGGAGGGAGGGGATGTGAGAGAGGGAGGGGAGAGAGAGAGAACAAGTGGGGAGAGAGAGAGAACGAAAGGGTAGAGGGAGAGGGAGGGGGAGAGAGAGAATTAGTGGGGAGAGAGAGAGAACGAGTGGGGAGAGAGAGAGAATGAGTGGGGAGAGAGAGAGAACGAGTGGGGAGAGAGAGAGAACGAAAGGGGAGAGGGAGGGGTAGAGAGAGAGGGAGGGGTAGAGAGAGGGAGGGGGCGAGAGAGGGAGCGTGTGGTGGAGAGAGAGACAGCGCGAGAGGGGGAGAGAGTGATGGACGGGGCAAGAGAGAGCGAGTGGGGTAGAGAGAGGGAGAGCGAGTGGGGTAGAGAGAGGGAGAGCGAGTGGGGTAGAGAGAGAGAGAGCGAGTGGGGTAGAGAGAGAGAGAGCAAGTGAGGTAGAGAGAGAGAGAGCGAGCGGGGTAGAGAGAGAGAGATCGAGCGGGGTAGAGAGAGAGAGAGCGAGTGGGGTAGAGAGAGAGAGAGCGAGTGGGGTAGAGAGAGAGAGAGCGAGTTGGAGAGCGAGAGAGTGCGAGTGGCGGAAAGAGAGAGAGATAGGCGGGCGGTAGAGAGAGGGAGCAAGTGGGTGAGAGAGAGTGCGGGGGCGAGAGAGAGAGTGCGCGAGTGTGAGAGAGAGCGAGTGCGAGTGGGGGAGAGAGAGAGAGAGCGAGTTGGAGAGCGAGAGAGTGCGAGTGGCGGAAAGAGAGAGAGAGAGTCGGGCGGTAGAGAGCGGGAGCAAGTGGGTGAGAGAGAGTGCGGGGGCGAGAGAGAGAGTGCGCGAGTGTGAGAGAGAGCGAGTGCGAGTGGGGGAGAGAGAGTGAGAGTGAGTGGGGGAGAGAGAGTGAGAGCGAGTGGGGGAGAGAGAGTGAGAGCGAGTGGGGGCAGAGAGAGTGAGAGCGAGTGGGGGAGAGAGAGAGAGATCGCGAGTGGAGGAGAGAGAGAGAGAGCGCGCGTGTGTGGGAGAGAGAGAGAGAGAGCGCGTGTGTGGGAGAGAGAGAGAGCGCGTGTGTGGGAGAGAGAGAGAGCGTGTGTGTGGGAGAGAGAGAGAGCGCGAGTGTGGGAGAGAGAGAGAGCGCGAGTGTGGGAGAGAGAGAGCGCGAGTGTGGGGAGAGAGAGAGAGCGTGAGTGGTGGAGAGAGATAAAGAGGGAGGGAGGGGGAGTGAGAGAGGGAGGGGAGAGAGAGAGAACGAGTGGGGAGAGAGAGAGAACGAAAGGGTAGAGGGAGAGGGAGGGGTAGAGAGCGAGTGTGGGAGAGAGAGAGAGAGCGCGAGTGTGGGAGAGAGAGAGAGCGCGAGTGTGGGAGAGAGAGAGAGCGCGAGTGGTGGAGAGATAGACAGCGCGAGTGGGGGAGAGAGGGGGAGAGAGTGATGGAGGGGCGAGAGGGAGAGCGAGTGGGGTAGAGAGAGAGAGAGCGAGTGGGGTAGAGAGAGAGAGAGCGAGTGGGGTAGAGAGAGAGAGAGCGAGTGGGGTAGAGAGAGAGAGAGCGAGTGGGGTAGAGAGAGAGAGAGTGGGGGAGAGAGAGAGAGAGCCCGAGTGGGAGAGAGAGAGAGAGATCCGAGTGTGGGAGAGAGAGAGAGAGATCCCGAGTGTGGGAGAGAGAGAGAGAGAGAGCGCCAGTGTGGGAGAGAGAGAGAGAGAGAGAGAGAGAGCGCGCGTGTGGGAGAGAGAGAGAGAGAGCGCGTGTGTGGGAGAGAGAGAGAGAGAGAGCGCGTGTGTGGGAGAGAGAGAGAGAGAGCGCGAGTGTGGGAGAGAGAGAGAGAGCACGAGTGTGGGAGAGAGAGAGAGCGCGAGTGTGGGAGAGAGAGAGAGCGTGAGTGGGGGAGAGGGATAAAGAGGGAGGGAGGGGATGTGAGAGAGGGAGGGGGAGAGAGAGAGAACGAGTGGGGAGAGAGAGAGAACGAAAGGGTAGAGGGAGAGGGAGGGGGAGAGAGAGAACGAGTGGGGAGAGAGAGAGAACGAAAGGGGAGAGGGAGGGGTAGAGAGAGGGAGGGGGGAGAGAGGGAGCGAGTGGTGGAGAGAGAGACAGCGCGTGTGGGGGAGAGAGGGAGAGAGAGTGATGGACGGGGCGAGAGAGAGCGAGTGGAGAGAGAGAGTGGGAGCGAGTGGGGTAGAGAGAGGGAGAGCGAGTGGGGTAGAGAGAGAGCGAGTGGGGTAGAGAGAGAGAGAGAGCGAGTGGGGTAGAGAGAGAGAGAGCGAGTGGGGTAGAGAGAGACAGAGCGAGTTGGAGAGCGAGAGAGTGCGAGTGGCGGAGAGAGAGAGAGAGGCGGGCGGTAGAGAGAGGGAGCAAGTGGGTGAGAGGGAGTGCGGGGGCGAGAGAGAGAGTGCGCGAGTGCGAGAGCGAGAGCGAGTGCGAGTGGGGAGAGAGAGTGAGAGCGAGTGGGGGAGAGAGAGTGAGAGCGAGTGGGGGCAGAGACAGTGAGAGCGAGTGGGGGAGAGAGAGAGAGATCGTGAGTGGAGGAGAGAGAGAGAGAGCGCGTGTGTGTGGGAGAGAGAGAGAGAGAGCGCGCGTGTGTGGGAGAGAGAGAGAGAGAGAGCGCGAGCGTGGGAGAGAGAGAGAGCGCGAGCGTGGGAGAGAGAGAGAGCGCGAGCGTGGGAGAGAGAGAGAGCGCGAGCGTGGGAGAGAGAGAGAGCGCGAGTGGTGGAGAGAGATAAAGAGGGAGGGAGGGGGAGTGAGAGAGGGAAGGGAGAGAGAGAGAACGAGTGGGGAGAGAGAGAGAACGAAAGGGTAGAGGGAGAGGGAGGGGTAGAGAGCGAGTGTGGGAGAGAGAGAGAGAGCACGAGTGTGGGAGAGAGAGAGAGCGCGAGTGTGGGAGAGAGAGAGAGTGCGAGTGGTGGAGAGATAGACAGTGCGAGTGGGGGAGAGAGTGATGGAGGGGGCGAGAGAGAGAGCGAGTGGGGTAGAGAGAGGGAGAGTGAGTGGGGTAGAGAGAGGGAGAGTGAGTGGGGTAGAGAGAGGGAGAGCGAGTGGGGTAGAGAGAGAGAGAGCGAGTGGGGGAGAGAGAGAGAGAGCGAGTGGGGGAGAGAGAGAGAGAGCGAGTGGGGGAGAGAGAGAGAGAGCGAGTGGGGGAGAGAGAGAGAGAGCGAGTGGGGGAGAGAGAGAGAGAGCGAGTGGGGGAGAGAGAGAGAGAGCGAGTGGGGGAGAGAGAGAGCGAGTGGGGGAGAGAGAGAGCGAGTGGGGGAGAGAGAGAGCGAGTGGGGGAGAGAGAGAGCGAGTGGGGTAGAGAGAGACAGGGCGAGTGGGGTAGAGAGAGACAGGGCGAGTGGGGTAGAGAGAGTGAGAGCGAGTGCGGGAAGAGAGAAAGAGAGAGCGAGTGTGGGAGAGAGAGACAGAGAGCGCGAGTGTGGGGGAGAGAGAGAGCGCGAGTGGGGGAGAGAGAGAGCGCGAGTGGGGGAGAGAGAGAGCGCGAGTGGGGGAGAGAGAGAGAGCGCGAGTGGGGGAGAGAGAGTGAGAGCGAGTGGGGGAGAGTGAGAGCGAGTGTGGGAGAGAGAGAGAGCGCGAGTGTGGGAGAGAGAGAGAGCGCGAGTGTGGGAGAGAGAGAGAGAGCGAGTGGTGGAGAGAGAGAGAGAGAGAGAGAGAGAGAGAGTGGGGGAGAGCGAGAGAGCCCGAGTGGGAGAGAGAGAGAGAGAGAGTCCGAGTGTGGGAGAGAGAGAGAGAGAGCGCCAGTGTGGGAGAGAGAGAGCGTGGGTGTGGGAGAGAGAGAGAGAGAGAGAGCGCGTGTGTGGGAGAGAGAGAGAGAGCGCGAGTGTGGGAGAGAGAGAGAGAGAGCACGAGTGTGGGAGAGAGAGAGAGCGCGAGTGTGGGAGAGAGAGAGAGCGTGAGTGGGGGAGAGGGATAAAGAGGGAGGGAGGGGATGTGAGAGAGGGAGGGGAGAGAGAGAGAACAAGTGGGGAGAGAGAGAGAACGAAAGGGTAGAGGGAGAGGGAGGGGGAGAGAGAGAATTAGTGGGGAGAGAGAGAGAATGAGTGGGGAGAGAGAGAGAATGAGTGGGGAGAGAGAGAGAACGAGTGGGGAGAGAGAGAGAACGAAAGGGGAGAGGGAGGGGTAGAGAGAGGGAGGGGGCGAGAGAGGGAGCGAGTGGTGGAGAGAGAGACAGCGCGAGAGGGGGAGAGAGTGATGGACGGGGCAAGAGAGAGCGAGTGGGGTAGAGAGAGGGAGAGCGAGTGGGGTAGAGAGAGGGAGAGCGAGTGGGGTAGAGAGAGAGAGAGCGAGTGGGGTAGAGAGAGAGAGAGCGAGTGAGGTAGAGAGAGAGAGAGCGAGCGGGGTAGAGAGAGAGAGAGCGAGCGGGGTAGAGAGAGAGAGAGCGAGTGGGGTAGAGAGAGAGAGAGCGAGTGGGGTAGAGAGAGAGAGAGCGAGTTGGAGAGCGAGAGAGTGCGAGTGGCGGAAAGAGAGAGAGAGAGGCGGGCGGTAGAGAGAGGGAGCAAGTGGGTGAGAGAGAGTGCGGGGGCGAGAGAGAGAGTGCGCGAGTGTGAGAGAGAGCGAGTGCGAGTGGGGGAGAGAGAGTGAGAGCGAGTGGGGGAGAGAGAGTGAGAGCGAGTGGGGGCAGAGAGAGTGAGAGCGAGTGGGGGAGAGAGAGAGAGATCGCGAGTGGAGGAGAGAGAGAGAGAGCGCGCGCGTGTGTGGGAGAGAGAGAGAGAGAGCGCGTGTGTGGGAGAGAGAGAGAGAGAGCGCGTGTGTGGGAGAGAGAGAGAGCGTGTGTGTGGGAGAGAGAGAGAGCGCGAGTGTGGGAGAGAGAGAGAGCGCGAGTGTGGGAGAGAGAGAGAGCGCGAGTGTGGGAGAGAGAGAGAGCGTGAGTGGTGGAGAGAGATAAAGAGGGAGGGAGGGGGAGTGAGAGAGGGAGGGGAGAGAGAGAGAACGAGTGGGGAGAGAGAGAGAACGAAAGGGTAGAGGGAGAGGGAGGGGTAGAGAGCGAGTGTGGGAGAGAGAGAGAGAGCGCGAGTGTGGGAGAGAGAGAGAGCGCGAGTGTGGGAGAGAGAGAGAGCGCGAGTGGTGGAGAGATAGACAGCGCGAGTGGGGGAGAGAGGGGGAGAGAGTGATGGAGGGACGAGAGAGAGAGCGAGTGGGGTAGAGAGAGGGAGAGCGAGTGGGGTAGAGAGAGAGAGAGCGAGTGGGGTAGAGAGAGAGAGAGCGAGTGGGGTAGAGAGAGAGAGAGCGAGTGAGGTAGAGAGAGAGAGAGCGAGTGGGGTAGAGAGAGAGAGAGCGAGTGGGGTAGAGAGAGAGAGAGCGAGTGGGGTAGAGAGAGAGAGAGCGAGTGGTGGAGAGAGAGAGAGAGTGGGGGAGAGAGAGAGAGAGCCCGGGTGGGAGAGAGAGAGAGAGAGAGAGAGCGCGCGTGTGGGAGAGAGAGAGAGAGAGAGAGAGCGCGTGTGTGGGAGAGAGAGAGAGAGAGAGCGCGTGTGTGGGAGAGAGAGAGAGAGCGCGAGTGTGGGAGAGAGAGAGAGAGCACGAGTGTGGGAGAGAGAGAGAGCACGAGTGTGGGAGAGAGAGAGAGCGCGAGTGTGGGAGAGAGAGAGAGCGTGAGTGGGGGAGAGGGATAAAGAGGGAGGGAGGGGATGTGAGAGAGGGAGGGGAGAGAGAGAGAACGAGTGGGGAGAGAGAGAGAACGAAAGGGTAGAGGGAGAGGGAGGGGGAGAGAGAGAACGAGTGGGGAGAGAGAGAGAACGAGTGGGGAGAGAGAGAGAACGAAAGGGGAGAGGGAGGGGTAGAGAGAGGGAGGGGGCGAGAGAGGGAGCGAGTGGTGGAGAGAGAGACAGCGCGAGTGGGGGAGAGAGGGTGAGAGAGTGATGGACGGGGCGAGAGAGAGCGAGTGGGAGAGAGAGAGTGGGAGCGAGTGGGGTAGAGAGAGGGAGAGCGAGTGGGGTAGAGAGAGAGCGAGTGGGGTAGAGAGAGAGAGAGCGAGTGGGGTAGAGAGAGAGAGAGCGAGTGGGGTAGAGAGAGACAGAGCGAGTTGGAGAGCGAGAGAGTGCGAGTGGCGGAGAGAGAGAGAGAGGCGGGCGGTAGAGAGAGGGAGCAAGTGGGTGAGAGGGAGTGCGGGGGCGAGAGAGAGAGTGCGCGAGTGCGAGAGAGAGAGCGAGTGCGAGTGGGGGAGAGAGAGTGAGAGCGAGTGGGGGAGAGAGAGTGAGAGCGAGTGGGGGCAGAGACAGTGAGAGCGAGTGGGGGAGAGAGAGAGAGATCGTGAGTGGAGGAGAGAGAGAGAGAGCGCGCGTGTGTGGGAGAGAGAGAGAGAGAGAGCGCGAGTGTGGGAGAGAGAGAGAGCGCGAGTGTGGGAGAGAGAGAGAGCGCGAGTGTGGGAGAGAGAGAGAGCGCGATTGTGGGAGAGAGAGAGAGCGCGAGTGGTGGAGAGAGATAAAGAGGGAGGGAGGGGGAGTGAGAGAGGGAAGGGAGAGAGAGAGAACGAGTGGGGAGAGAGAGAGAACGAAAGGGTAGAGGGAGAGGGAGGGGTAGAGAGCGAGTGTGGGAGAGAGAGAGAGAGCACGAGTGTGGGAGAGAGAGAGAGAGAGAGCGCGTGTGTGGGAGAGAGAGAGAGAGAGAGCGCGAGTGTGGGAGAGAGAGAGAGAGCACGAGTGTGGGAGAGAGAGAGAGCGCGAGTGTGGGAGAGAGAGAGAGCGTGAGTGGGGGAGAGGGATAAAGAGGGAGGGAGGGGATGTGAGAGAGAGAGAACGAGTGGGGAGAGAGAGAGAACGAAAGGGTAGAGGGAGAGGGAGGGGGAGAGAGAGAACGAGTGGGGAGAGAGAGAGAACGAAAGGGGAGAGGGAGGGGTAGAGAGAGGGAGGGGGGAGAGAGGGAGCGAGTGGTGGAGAGAGAGACAGCGCGAGTGGGGGAGAGAGGGTGAGAGAGTGATGGACGGGGTGAGAGAGAGCGAGTGGGAGAGAGAGAGTGGGAGCGAGTGGGGTAGAGAGAGGGAGAGCGAGTGGGGTAGAGAGAGAGCGAGTGGGGTAGAGAGAGAGCGAGTGGGGTAGAGAGAGAGAGAGAGCGAGTGGGGTAGAGAGAGAGAGAGCGAGTGGGGTAGAGAGAGACAGAGCGAGTTGGAGAGCGAGAGAGTGCGAGTGGCGGAGAGAGAGAGAGAGGCGGGCGGTAGAGAGAGGGAGCAAGTGGGTGAGAGGGAGTGCGGGGGCGAGAGAGAGAGTGCGCGAGTGCGAGAGCGAGAGCGAGTGCGAGTGGGGAGAGAGAGTGAGAGCGAGTGGGGGAGAGAGAGTGAGAGCGAGTGGGGGCAGAGACAGTGAGAGCGAGTGGGGGAGAGAGAGAGAGATCGTGAGTGGAGGAGAGAGAGAGAGAGCGCGCGTGTGTGGGAGAGAGAGAGAGAGAGAGCGCGAGTGTGGGAGAGAGAGAGAGCGCGAGCGTGGGAGAGAGAGAGAGCGCGAGCGTGGGAGAGAGAGAGAGCGCGAGTGTGGGAGAGAGAGAGAGCGCGAGTGGTGGAGAGAGATAAAGAGGGAGGGAGGGGGAGTGAGAGAGGGAAGGGAGAGAGAGAGAACGAGTGGGGAGAGAGAGAGAACGAAAGGGTAGAGGGAGAGGGAGGGGTAGAGAGCGAGTGTGGGAGAGAGAGAGAGAGCACGAGTGTGGGAGAGAGAGAGAGCGCGAGTGTGGGAGAGAGAGAGAGCGCGAGTGGTGGAGAGATAGACAGCGCGAGTGGGGGAGAGAGTGATGGAGGGGGCGAGAGAGAGCGCGAGTGGGGTAGAGAGAGGGAGAGTGAGTGGGGTAGAGAGAGGGAGAGTGAGTGGGGTAGAGAGAGAGAGAGCGAGTGGGGGAGAGAGAGAGAGAGCGAGTGGGGGAGAGAGAGAGCGAGTGGGGGAGAGAGAGAGCGAGTGGGGGAGAGAGAGAGCGAGTGGGGTAGAGAGAGACAGGGCGAGTGGGGTAGAGAGAGACAGGGCGAGTGGGGTAGAGAGAGTGAGAGCGAGTGCGGGAAGAGAGAAAGAGAGAGCGAGTGTGGGAGAGAGAGACAGAGAGCGCGAGTGTGGGGGAGAGAGAGAGCGCGAGTGGGGGAGAGAGAGAGCGCGAGTGGGGGAGAGAGAGAGCGCGAGTGGGGGAGAGAGAGAGAGCGCGAGTGGGGGAGAGAGAGAGAGCGCGAGTGGGGGAGAGAGAGTGAGAGCGAGTGGGGGAGAGTGAGAGCGAGTGTGGGAGAGAGAGAGAGAGCGCGAGTGTGGGAGAGAGAGAGAGCGCGAGTGTGGGAGAGAGAGAGAGAGCGAGTGGTGGAGAGAGAGAGAGAGAGAGAGAGAGAGAGAGAGTGGGGGAGAGCGAGAGAGCCCGAGTGGGAGAGAGAGAGAGAGAGTCCGAGTGTGGGAGAGAGAGAGAGAGAGCGCCAGTGTGGGAGAGAGAGAGCGTGGGTGTGGGAGAGAGAGAGAGAGAGAGAGCGCGTGTGTGGGAGAGAGAGAGAGAGCGCGAGTGTGGGAGAGAGAGAGAGAGAGCACGAGTGTGGGAGAGAGAGAGAGCGCGAGTGTGGGAGAGAGAGAGAGCGTGAGTGGGGGAGAGGGATAAAGAGGGAGGGAGGGGATGTGAGAGAGGGAGGGGAGAGAGAGAGAACAAGTGGGGAGTGAGAGAGAACGAAAGGGTAGAGGGAGAGGGAGGGGGAGAGAGAGAATTAGTGGGGAGAGAGAGAGAACGAGTGGGGAGAGAGAGAGAATGAGTGGGGAGAGAGAGAGAACGAGTGGGGAGAGAGAGAGAACGAAAGGGGAGAGGGAGGGGTAGAGAGAGGGAGGGGGCGAGAGAGGGAGCGAGTGGTGGAGAGAGAGACAGCGCGAGAGGGGGAGAGAGTGATGGACGGGGCAAGAGAGAGCGAGTGGGGTAGAGAGAGGGAGAGCGAGTGGGGTAGAGAGAGGGAGAGCGAGTGGGGTAGAGAGAGGGAGAGCGAGTGGGGTAGAGAGAGAGAGAGCGAGTGGGGTAGAGAGAGAGAGAGCAAGTGAGGTAGAGAGAGAGAGAGCGAGCGGGGTAGAGAGAGAGAGAGCGAGCGGGGTAGAGAGAGAGAGAGCGAGCGGGGTAGAGAGAGAGAGAGCGAGTGGGGTAGAGAGAGAGAGAGCGAGTGGGGTAGAGAGAGAGAGAGCGAGTTGGAGAGCGAGAGAGTGCGAGTGGCGGAAAGAGAGAGAGAAAGGCGGGCGGTAGAGAGAGGGAGCAAGTGGGTGAGAGAGAGTGCGGGGGCGAGAGAGAGAGTGCGCGAGTGTGAGAGAGAGCGAGTGCGAGTGGGGGAGAGAGAGTGAGAGCGAGTGGGGGAGAGAGAGTGAGAGCGAGTGGGGGCAGAGAGAGTGAGAGCGAGTGGGGGAGAGAGAGAGAGATCGCGAGTGGAGGAGAGAGAGAGAGAGCGCGCGTGTGTGGGAGAGAGAGAGAGAGAGCGCGTGTGTGGGAGAGAGAGAGAGCGCGTGTGTGGGAGAGAGAGAGAGCGCGTGTGTGGGAGAGAGAGAGAGCGCGAGTGTGGGAGAGAGAGAGAGCGCGAGTGTGGGAGAGAGAGAGCGCGAGTGTGGGAGAGAGAGAGAGCGTGAGTGGTGGAGAGAGATAAAGAGGGAGGGAGGGGGAGTGAGAGAGGGAGGGGAGAGAGAGAGAACGAGTGGGGAGAGAGAGAGAACGAAAGGGTAGAGGGAGAGGGAGGGGTAGAGAGCGAGTGTGGGAGAGAGAGAGAGAGCGCGAGTGTGGGAGAGAGAGAGAGCGCGAGTGTGGGAGAGAGAGAGAGCGCGAGTGGTGGAGAGATAGACAGCGCGAGTGGGGGAGAGAGGGGGAGAGAGTGATGGAGGGGCGAGAGGGAGAGCGAGTGGGGTAGAGAGAGGGAGAGCGAGTGGGGTAGAGAGAGAGAGAGCGAGTGGGGTAGAGAGAGAGAGAGCGAGTGGGGTAGAGAGAGAGAGAGCGAGTGGGGTAGAGAGAGAGAGAGCGAGTGGGGTAGAGAGAGAGAGAGCGAGTGGTGGAGAGAGAGAGAGAGTGGGGGAGAGAGAGAGAGAGCCCGGGTGGGGGAGAGAGAGAGAGAGAGAGAGAGCGCGCGTGTGGGAGAGATAGAGAGAGAGAGAGAGCGCGTGTGTGGGAGAGAGAGAGAGAGAGAGCGCGTGTGTGGGAGAGAGAGAGAGAGCGCGAGTGTGGGAGAGAGAGAGAGAGCACGAGTGTGGGAGAGAGAGAGAGCACGAGTGTGGGAGAGAGAGAGAGCGCGAGTGTGGGAGAGAGAGAGAGCGTGAGTGGGGGAGAGGGATAAAGAGGGAGGGAGGGGATGTGAGAGAGGGAGGGGAGAGAGAGAGAACGAGTGGGGAGAGAGAGAGAACGAAAGGGTAGAGGGAGAGGGAGGGGGAGAGAGAGAACGAGTGGGGAGAGAGAGAGAACGAGTGGGGAGAGAGAGAGAACGAAAGGGGAGAGGGAGGGGTAGAGAGAGGGAGGGGGCGAGAGAGGGAGCGAGTGGTGGAGAGAGAGACAGCGCGAGTGGGGGAGAGAGGGTGAGAGAGTGATGGACGGGGCGAGAGAGAGCGAGTGGGAGAGAGAGAGTGGGAGCGAGTGGGGTAGAGAGAGGGAGAGCGAGTGGGGTAGAGAGAGAGAGAGCGAGTGGGGTAGAGAGAGAGAGAGCGAGTGGGGTAGAGAGAGAGAGAGCGAGTGGGGTAGAGAGAGACAGAGCGAGTTGGAGAGCGAGAGAGTGCGAGTGGCGGAGAGAGAGAGAGAGGCGGGCTGTAGAGAGAGGGAGCAAGTGGGTGAGAGGGAGTGCGGGGGCGAGAGAGAGAGTGCGCGAGTGCGAGAGAGAGAGCGAGTGCGAGTGGGGGAGAGAGAGTGAGAGCGAGTGGGGGAGAGAGAGTGAGAGCGAGTGGGGGCAGAGACAGTGAGAGCGAGTGGGGGAGAGAGAGAGAGATCGTGAGTGGAGGAGAGAGAGAGAGAGCGCGCGTGTGTGGGAGAGAGAGAGAGAGAGAGCGCGAGTGTGGGAGAGAGAGAGAGCGCGAGTGTGGGAGAGAGAGAGAGCGCGAGTGTGGGAGAGAGAGAGAGCGCGAGTGTGGGAGAGAGAGAGTGCGCGAGTGGTGGAGAGAGATAAAGAGGGAGGGAGGGGGAGTGAGAGAGGGAAGGGAGAGAGAGAGAACGAGTGGGGAGAGAGAGAGAACGAAAGGGTAGAGGGAGAGGGAGGGGTAGAGAGCGAGTGTGGGAGAGAGAGAGAGAGCACGAGTGTGGGAGAGAGAGAGAGCGCGAGTGTGGGAGAGAGAGAGAGCGCGAGTGGTGGAGAGATAGACAGCGCGAGTGGGGGAGAGAGGGGGAGAGAGTGATGGAGGGGGCGAGAGAGAGAGCGAGTGGGGTAGAGAGAGGGAGAGCGAGTGGGGTAGAGAGAGAGAGAGCGAGTGGGGTAGAGAGAGAGAGAGCGAGTGGGGTAGAGAGAGAGAGAGCGAGTGGGGGAGAGAGAGAGCGAGTGGGGTAGAGAGAGACAGGGCGAGTGGGGTAGAGAGAGACAGGGCGAGTGGGGTAGAGAGAGACAGGGCGAGTGGGGTAGAGAGAGACAGGGCGAGTGGGGTAGAGAGAGACAGAGCGAGTGGGGTAGAGAGAGACAGAGCGAGTTGGAGAGAGAGAGAGAGAGGGGGCGGTAGAGAGAGGGAGCAAGTGGGCGAGAGAGAGAGTGCGGGGGCGAGAGAGAGAGTGCGGGGGCGAGAGAGAGTGCGGGGGCGAGAGAGTGAGTGCGGGGGCGAGAGAGAGAGAGTGAGTGCGAGAGAGAGAGTGAGTGCGAGAGAGAGAGTGAGTGCGAGAGAGAGAGTGAGTGCGAGAGAGAGAGTGAGTGCGAGAGAGAGAGAAAGAGAGCGTGTGGGGGAGAGAGAGAGCGAGTGGGGGAGAGAGAGAGCGAGTGGGGTAGAGAGAGACAGGGCGAGTGGGGTAGAGAGAGACAGGGCGAGTGGGGTAGAGAGAGTGAGAGCGAGTGCGGGAAGAGAGAAAGAGAGAGCGAGTGTGGGAGAGAGAGACAGAGAGCGCGAGTGTGGGGGAGAGAGAGAGCGTGAGTGGGGGAGAGAGAGAGCGCGAGTGGGGGAGAGAGAGAGAGCGCGAGTGGGGGAGAGAGAGAGAGCGCGAGTGGGGGAGAGAGAGAGAGCGCGAGTGGGGGAGAGAGAGTGAGAGCGAGTGGGGGAGAGTGAGAGCGAGTGTGGGAGAGAGAGAGAGAGAGAGCGCGAGTGTGGGAGAGAGAGAGAGAGCGCGAGTGTGGGAGAGAGAGAGAGCGCGAGTGTGGGAGAGAGAGAGAGAGCGAGTGGTGGAGAGAGAGAGAGAGAGAGAGAGAGAGTGGGGGAGAGCGAGAGAGGCCGAGTGGGAGAGAGAGAGAGAGAGTCCGAGTGTGGGAGAGAGAGAGAGAGAGCGCCAGTGTGGGAGAGAGAGAGCGTGGGTGTGGGAGAGAGAGAGAGAGAGAGAGAGCGCGTGTGTGGGAGAGAGAGAGAGAGCGCGAGTGTGGGAGAGAGAGAGAGAGATCACGAGTGTGGGAGAGAGAGAGAGCGCGAGTGTGGGAGAGAGAGAGAGCGTGAGTGGGGGAGAGGGATAAAGAGGGAGGGAGGGGATGTGAGAGAGGGAGGGGAGAGAGAGAGAACAAGTGGGGAGAGAGAGAGAACGAAAGGGTAGAGGGAGAGGGAGGGGGAGAGAGAGAATTAGTGGGGAGAGAGAGAGAACGAGTGGGGAGAGAGAGAGAACGAGTGGGGAGAGAGAGAGAACGAGTGGGGAGAGAGAGAGAACGAAAGGGGAGAGGGAGGGGTAGAGAGAGAGGGAGGGGTAGAGAGAGGGAGGGGGCGAGAGAGGGAGCGAGTGGTGGAGAGAGAGACAGCGCGAGAGGGGGAGAGAGTGATGGACGGGCAAGAGAGAGCGAGTGGGGTAGAGAGAGGGAGAGCGAGTGGGGTAGAGAGAGGGAGAGCGAGTGGGGTAGAGAGAGAGAGAGCGAGTGGGGTAGAGAGAGAGAGAGCAAGTGAGGTAGAGAGAGAGAGAGCGAGCGGGGTAGAGAGAGAGAGAGCGAGTGGGGTAGAGAGAGAGAGAGCGAGTGGGGTAGAGAGAGAGAGAGCGAGTTGGAGAGTGAGAGAGTGCGAGTGGCGGAAAGAGAGAGAGAGAGGCGGGCGGTAGAGAGAGGGAGCAAGTGGGTGAGAGAGAGTGCGGGGGCGAGAGAGAGAGTGCGCGAGTGTGAGAGAGAGCGAGTGCGAGTGGGGGAGAGAGAGTGAGAGCGAGTGGGGGAGAGAGAGTGAGAGCGAGTGGGGGCAGAGAGAGTGAGAGCGAGTGGGGGAGAGAGAGAGAGATCGCGAGTGGAGGAGAGAGAGAGAGAGCGCGCGTGTGTGGGAGAGAGAGAGAGAGAGCGCGTGTGTGGGAGAGAGAGAGAGCGCGTGTGTGGGAGAGAGAGAGAGCGTGTGTGTGGGAGAGAGAGAGAGCGCGAGTGTGGGAGAGAGAGAGAGCGCGAGTGTGGGAGAGAGAGAGAGCGCGAGTGTGGGAGAGAGAGAGCGCGAGTGTGGGAGAGAGAGAGAGCGTGAGTGGTGGAGAGAGATAAAGAGGGAGGGAGGGGGAGTGAGAGAGGGAGGGGAGAGAGAGAGAACGAGTGGGGAGAGAGAGAGAACGAAAGGGTAGAGGGAGAGGGAGGGGTAGAGAGCGAGTGTGGGAGAGAGAGAGAGAGCGCGAGTGTGGGAGAGAGAGAGAGCGCGAGTGTGGGAGAGAGAGAGAGCGCGAGTGGTGGAGAGATAGACAGCGCGAGTGGGGGAGAGAGGGGGAGAGAGTGATGGAGGGGCGAGAGAGAGAGCGAGTGGGGTAGAGAGAGGGAGAGCGAGTGGGGTCGAGAGAGAGAGAGCGAGTGGGGTAGAGAGAGAGAGAGCGAGTGGGGTAGAGAGAGAGAGAGCGAGTGGGGTAGAGAGAGAGAGAGCGAGTGGGGTAGAGAGAGAGAGAGCGAGTGGGGTAGAGAGAGAGAGAGCGAGTGGTGGAGAGAGAGAGAGAGTGGGGGAGAGAGAGAGAGAGCCCGAGTGGGAGAGAGAGAGAGAGAGAGAGAGCGCGCGTGTGGGAGAGAGAGAGAGAGAGAGAGAGCGCGTGTGTGGGAGAGAGAGAGAGAGAGAGCGCGTGTGTGGGAGAGAGAGAGAGAGAGAGCGCGAGTGTGGGAGAGAGAGAGAGAGCACGAGTGTGGGAGAGAGAGAGAGCACGAGTGTGGGAGAGAGAGAGAGCGCGAGTGTGGGAGAGAGAGAGAGCGTGAGTGGGGGAGAGGGATAAAGAGGGAGGGAGGGGATGTGAGAGAGGGAGGGGAGAGAGAGAGAACGAGTGGGGAGAGAGAGAGAACGAAAGGGTAGAGGGAGAGGGAGGGGGAGAGAGAGAACGAGTGGGGAGAGAGAGAGAACGAAAGGGGAGAGGGAGGGGTAGAGAGAGGGAGGGGGCGAGAGAGGGAGCGAGTGGTGGAGAGAGAGACAGCGCGAGTGGGGGAGAGAGGGTGAGAGAGTGATGGACGGGGCGAGAGAGAGCGAGTGGGAGAGAGAGAGTGGGAGCGAGTGGGGTAGAGAGAGGGAGAGCGAGTGGGGTAGAGAGAGAGCGAGTGGGGTAGAGAGAGAGAGAGCGAGTGGGGTAGAGAGAGAGAGAGCGAGTGGGGTAGAGAGAGACAGAGCGAGTTGGAGAGCGAGAGAGTGTGAGTGGCGGAGAGAGAGAGAGAGGCGGGCGGTAGAGAGAGGGAGCAAGTGGGTGAGAGGGAGTGCGGGGGCGAGAGAGAGAGTGCGCGAGTGCGAGAGAGAGAGCGAGTGCGAGTGGGGGAGAGAGAGTGAGAGCAAGTGGGGGAGAGAGAGTGAGAGCGAGTGGGGGCAGAGACAGTGAGAGCGAGTGGGGGAGAGAGAGAGAGATCGTGAGTGGAGGAGAGAGAGAGAGAGCGCGCGTGTGTGGGAGAGAGAGAGAGAGAGAGCGCGAGTGTGGGAGAGAGAGAGAGCGCGAGTGTGGGAGAGAGAGAGAGCGCGAGTGTGGGAGAGAGAGAGAGCGCGAGTGGTGGAGAGAGATAAAGAGGGAGGGAGGGGGAGTGAGAGAGGGAAGGGAGAGAGAGAGAACGAGTGGGGAGAGAGAGAGAACGAAAGGGTAGAGGGAGAGGGAGGGGTAGAGAGCGAGTGTGGGAGAGAGAGAGAGAGCACGAGTGTGGGAGAGAGAGAGAGCGCGAGTGTGGGAGAGAGAGAGAGCGCGAGTGGTGGAGAGATAGACAGCGCGAGTGGGGGAGAGAGGGGGAGAGAGTGATGGAGGGGGCGAGAGAGAGAGCGAGTGGGGTAGAGAGAGGGAGAGCGAGTGGGGTAGAGAGAGAGAGAGCGAGTGGGGTAGAGAGAGAGAGAGCGAGTGGGGGAGAGAGAGAGCGAGTGGGGTAGAGAGAGACAGGGCGAGTGGGGTAGAGAGAGACAGGGCGAGTGGGGTAGAGAGAGACAGGGCGAGTGGGGTAGAGAGAGACAGGGCGAGTGGGGTAGAGAGAGACAGAGCGAGTGGGGTAGAGAGAGACAGAGCGAGTTGGAGAGAGAGAGAGAGAGGGGGCGGTAGAGAGAGGGAGCAAGTGGGCGAGAGAGAGAGTGCGGGGGCGAGAGAGAGTGCGGGGGCGAGAGAGTGAGTGCGGGGGCGAGAGAGAGAGCGTGAGTGCGAGAGAGAGAGCGAGTGCGAGAGAGAGAGCGAGTGCGAGAGAGAGAGCGAGTGCGAGAGAGTGTGAGCGAGTGGGGGGAGAGAGAGTGAGAGCGAGCGGGGGAGAAAGAGAGAGCGCGAGTGGGGGAGAGAGAGGGAGAGAGAGTGAGAGCGAGCGGGGGAGAAAGAGAGAGCGCGAGTGGGGGAGAGAGAGCGAGAGCGAGTGGTGCAGAGAGAGAGAGCGAGTGGGGCAGAGAGAGAGAGCGAGTGGGGGAGAGAGAGAGAGCGAGTGGGGGAGAGAGAGAGAGCGAGTGGGGAGAGAGAGAGATTGCGAGTGTGGGGGAGAGAGAGAGAGAGAGCGAGTGTGGGGGAGAGAGAGAGAGAGAGCTAGTGTGGGAGAGAGAGAGCTAGTGTGGGAGAGAGAGAGCGAGTGTGGGCGAGAGAGAGAGAGAGTGAGTGTGGGAGAGAGAGAGAGAGAGCCCGAGTGTGGGAGAGAGAGAGAGAGAGCGCCAGTGTGGGAGAGAGAGAGCGTGGGTGTGGGAGAGAGAGAGAGCGAGTGTGGGAGAGAGAGAGAGAGAGCGCGAGTGTGGGAGAGAGAGAGAGAGAGCGCGAGTGTGTGAGAGAGAGAAAGAGAGCACGAGTGTGGGAGAGAGAGAGAGAGCGAGTGTGGGAGAGAGAGAGAGCGTGAGTGGGGGAGAGGGATAAAGAGGGAGGGAGGGGATGTGAGAGAGGGAGGGGAGAGAGAGAGAACGAGTGGGGAGAGAGAGAGAACGAAAGGGTAGAGGGAGAGGGAGGGGGAGAGAGAGAGAACGAGTGGGGAGAGAGAGAGAACGAGTGGGGAGAGAGAGAGAATGAAAGGGGAGAGGGAGGGGTAGAGAGAGAGGGAGGGGTAGAGAGAGGGAGGGGGCGAGAGAGGGAGCGAGTGGTGGAGAGAGAGACAGCGCGAGAGGGGGAGAGAGTGATGGACGGGGCGAGAGAGAGGGAGTGGGGTAGAGAGAGGGAGAGGGAGTGGGGTAGAGAGAGGGAGAGCGAGTGGGGTAGAGAGAGGGAGAGGGAGTGGGGTAGAGAGAGAGAGAGCGAGTGGGGTAGAGAGAGAGAGAGCGAGTGGGGTAGAGAGAGAGAGAGAGCGAGTGAGGTAGAGAGAGACAGAGCGAGTGGGGTAGAGAGAGAGAGAGCGAGTGGGGTAGAGAGAGAGAGAGCGAGTGGGGTAGAGAGAGAGAGAGCAAGTTGGAGAGCGAGAGAGTGCGAGTGGCAGAGAGAGAGAGGCGGGCGGTAGAGAGAGGGAGCAAGTGGGTGAGAGAGAGTGCGGGGGCGAGAGAGAGAGTGCGCGAGTGGGGGAGAGAGAGAGCGAGTGCGAGTGGGGGAGAGAGAGCGAGAGCGAGTGGGGGAGAGAGAGTGAGAGCGAGTGGGGGCAGAGAGAGTGAGAGCGAGTGGGGGAGAGAGAGAGAGATCGCGAGTGGAGGAGAGAGAGAGAGAGCGCGCGTGTGTGGGAGAGAGAGAGAGAGAGCGCGTGTGTGGGAGAGAGAGAGAGCGCGTGTGTGGGAGAGAGAGAGAGCGCGAGTGTGGGAGAGAGAGAGCGCGAGTGTGGGAGAGAGAGAGAGCGCGAGTGTGGGAGAGAGAGAGAGCGCGAGTGTGGGAGAGAGAGAGAGCGCGAGTGTGGGAGAGAGAGAGCGCGAGTGTGGGAGAGAGAGAGAGCGTGAGTGGTGGAGAGAGATAAAGAGGGAGGGAGGGGGAGTGAGAGAGGGAGGGGAGAGAGAGAGAACGAGTGGGGAGAGAGAGAGAACGAAAGGGTCGAGGGAGAGGGAGGGGTAGAGAGCGAGTGTGGGAGAGAGAGAGAGCGCGAGTGTGGGAAAGAGAGAGAGCGCGAGTGTGGGAGAGAGAGAGAGCACGAGTGGTGGAGAGATAGACAGCGCGAGTGGGGGAGAGAGGGGGAGAGAGTGATGGAGGGGAGAGAGAGGGAGAGCGAGTGCGGGAGAGAGAGGGAGAGCGAGTGGGGTAGAGAGAGAGAGAGCGAGTGGGGTAGAGAGAGAGAGAGCGAGTGGGGTAGAGAGAGAGAGAGCGAGTAGTGGAGAGAGAGAGCCAGAGTGGGGGAGAGAGAGAGAGGGAGCCCGAGTGGGAGAGAGAGAGAGAGAGCCCGAGTGTGGGAGAGAGAGAGAGAGAGAGCGCCAGTGTGGGAGAGAGAGAGAGAGAGAGCGCGAGTGTGGGAGAGAGAGAGAGCGTGAGTGGGGGAGAGGGATAAAGAGGGAGGGAGGGGATGTGAGAGAGGGAGGGGAGAGAGAGAGAACGAGTGGGGAGAGAGAGAGAACGAAAGGGTAGAGGGTGAGGGAGGGCGAGATAGAGAACGAGTGGGGAGAGAGAGAGAACGAGTGGGGAGAGAGAGAGAACGAAAGGGGAGAGGGAGGGGGAGAGAGAGGGAGGGGGCGAGAGAGGGAGCGAGTGGTGGAGAGAGAGACAGCGTGAGTGGGGGAGAGAGGGGGAGAGAGTGATGGACGGGTCGAGAGAGAGCGAGTGGGGTAGAGAGAGGGAGAGCGAGTGGGGTAGAGAGAGAGAGAGCGAGTGGGGTAGAGAGAGAGAGAGCGAGTGGGGTAGAGAGAGAGAGAGCGAGTGGGGTAGAGAGAGAGAGAGCGAGTGGGGTAGAGAGAGAGAGAGCGAGTGGGGTAGAGAGAGAGACAGAGCGAGTTGGAGAGCGAGAGAGTGCGAGTGGCGGAGAGAGAGAGAGAGGCGGGCGGTAGAGAGAGGGAGCAAGTGGGTGAGAGGGAGTGCGGGGGCGAGAGAGAGAGTGCGCGAGTGCGAGAGAGAGAGCGAGTGCGAGTGGGGAGAGAGAGTGAGAGCGAGTGGGGGAGAGAGAGTGAGAGCGAGTGGGGGCAGAGAGAGTGCGAGCGAGTGGGGGAGAGAGAGAGAGATCGTGAGTGGAGGAGAGAGAGAGAGAGCGCGCGTGTGTGGGAGAGAGAGAGAGTGAGAGCGCGTGTGTGGGAGAGAGAGAGAGAGAGAGAGAGCGCGAGTGTGGGAGAGAGAGAGAGCGCGAGTGTGGGAGAGAGAGAGAGCGCGAGTGTGGGAGAGAGAGAGAGCGCGAGTGTGGGAGAGAGATAAAGAGGGAGGGAGGGGGAGTGAGAGAGGGAGGGGAGAGAGAGAGAACGAGTGGGGAGAGAGAGAGAACGAAAGGGAAGAGGGAGAGGGAGGGGTAGAGAGCGAGTGTGGGAGAGAGAGAGAGAGGGCGAGTGTGGGAGAGAGAGAGAGCGCGAGTGTGGGAGAGAGAGAGAGCGCGAGTGGTGGAGAGATAGACAGCGCGAGTGGGGGAGAGAGGGGGAGAGAGTGATGGAGGGGGCGAGAGAGAGAGCGAGTGGGGTAGAGAGAGGGAGAGCGAGTGGGGTAGAGAGAGAGAGAGCGAGTGGGGTAGAGAGAGAGAGAGCGAGTGGGGTAGAGAGAGAGAGAGCGAGTGGGGTAGAGAGAGAGAGAGCGAGTGGGGTAGAGAGAGACAGGGCGAGTGGGGTAGAGAGAGACAGGGCGAGTGGGGTAGAGAGAGACAGGGCGAGTGGGGTAGAGAGAGACAGAGCGAGTGGGGTAGAGAGAGACAGAGCGAGTGGGGTAGAGAGAGACAGAGCGAGTTGGAGAGAGAGAGAGAGAGGGGGCGGTAGAGAGAGGGAGCAAGTGGGCGAGAGAGAGAGTGCGGGGGCGAGAGAGAGAGTGCGGGGTCGAGAGAGAGAGTGCGGGGTCGAGAGAGAGAGTGCGGGGTCGAGAGAGAGAGTGCGGGTGCGAGAGAGAGAGAGTGAGTGCGAGAGAGAGAGCGAGTGCGAGAGAGTGAGAGCGAGTTGGGGGAGAGAGAGTGAGAGCGAGCGGGGGAGAAAGAGAGAGCGCGAGTGGGGGAGAGAGAGGGAGAGAGAGTGAGAGCGAGCGGGGGAGAAAGAGAGAGCGCGAGCGGGGGAGAGAGAGAGAGCGAGTGGGGGAGAGAGAGCGAGAGCGAGTGGGGGAGAGAGAGCGAGAGCGAGTGGGGGAGAGAGAGCGAGAGCGAGTGGGGGAGAGAGAGCGAGAGCGAGTGGGGCAGAGAGAGAGAGCGAGTGGGGGAGAGAGAGAGAGCGAATGGGGAGAGAGAGAGAGAGCGAGTGTGGGGGAGAGAGAGAGAGAGAGCTAGTGTGGGAGAGAGAGAGCTAGTGTGGGAGAGAGAGAGCGAGTGTGGGAGAGAGAGAGAGAGAGCCCGAGTGTGGGAGAGAGAGAGAGAGAGCGCCAGTGTGGGAGAGAGAGAGCGTGGGTGTGGGAGAGAGAGAGAGCGCGTGTGTGGGAGAGAGAGAGAGAGAGCGCGAGTGTGGGAGAGAGAGAGAGAGAGAGCACGAGTGTGGGAGAGAGAGAGAGCGCAAGTGTGGGAGAGAGAGAGAGCGTGAGTGGGGGAGAGGGATAAAGAGGGAGGGAGGGGATGTGAGAGAGGGAGGGGAGAGAGAGAGAACGAGTGGGGAGAGAGAGAGAACGAAAGGGTAGAGGGAGAGGGAGGGGGAGAGAGAGAATTAGTGGGGAGAGAGAGAGAACGAGTGGGGAGAGAGAGAGAACGAAAGGGTAGAGGGTGAGGGAGGGGGAGAGAGAGAACGAGTGGGGAGAGAGAGAGAACGAGTGGGGAGAGAGAGAGAACGAAAGGGGAGAGGGAGGGGTAGAGAGAGGGAGGGGGCGAGAGAGGGAGCGAATGGTGGAGAGAGAGACAGCGTGAGTGGGGGAGAGAGGGGGAGAGAGTGATGGACGGGGCGAGAGAGAGCGAGTGGGGTAGAGAGAGGGAGAGCGAGTGGGGTAGAGAGAGAGAGAGCGAGTGGGGTAGAGAGAGAGAGAGCGAGTGGGGTAGAGAGAGAGAGAGCGAGTGGGGTAGAGAGAGAGAGAGCGAGTGGGGTAGAGAGAGAGACAGAGCGAGTTGGAGAGCGAGAGAGTGCGAGTGGCGGAGAGAGAGAGAGAGGCGGGCGGTAGAGAGAGGGAGCAAGTGGGTGAGAGGGAGTGCGGGGGCGAGAGAGAGAGTGCGCGAGTGCGAGAGAGAGAGCGAGTGCGAGTGGGGAGAGAGAGTGAGAGCGAGTGGGGGAGAGAGAGTGAGAGCGAGTGGGGGAGAGAGAGTGAGAGCGAGTGGGGGCAGAGACAGTGAGAGCGAGTGGGGGAGAGAGAGAGAGATCGTGAGTGGAGGAGAGAGAGAGCGCGCGTGTGTGGGAGAGAGAGAGAGAGAGAGAGTGCGTGTGTGGGGGAGAGAGAGAGAGAGAGCGCGTGTGTGGGAGAGAGAGAGAGAGAGAGCGCGTGTGTGGGAGAGAGAGAGAGCGTGAGTGTGGGAGAGAGAGAGAGCGCGAGTGTGGGAGAGAGAGAGAGCGCGAGTGTGGGAGAGAGAGAGAGCGCGAGTGGTGGAGAGAGATAAAGAGGGAGGGAGGGGGAGTGAGAGAGGGAGGGGAGAGAGAGAGAACGAGTGGGGAGAGAGAGAGAACGAAAGGGTAGAGGGAGAGGGAGGGGTAGAGAGCGAGTGTGGGAGAGAGAGAGAGAGGGCGAGTGTGGGAGAGAGAGAGAGCGCGAGTGTGGGAGAGAGAGAGAGCGCGAGTGGTGGAGAGATAGACAGCGCGAGTGGGGGAGAGAGTGATGGAGGGGGCGAGAGAGAGAGCGAGTGGGGTAGAGAGAGGGAGAGCGAGTGGGGTAGAGAGAGGGAGAGCGAGTGGGGTAGAGAGAGGGAGAGCGAGTGGGGTAGAGAGAGAGAGAGCGAGTGGGGTAGAGAGAGAGAGAGCGAGTGGGGTAGAGAGAGAGAGAGCGAGTGGGGGAGAGAGAGAGCGAGTGGGGTAGAGAGAGACAGGGCAAGTGGGGTAGAGAGAGACAGAGCGAGTGGGGTAGAGAGAGACAGAGCGAGTTGGAGAGAGAGAGAGAGAGGGGGCGGTAGAGAGAGGGAGCAAGTGGGCGAGAGAGAGAGTGCGGGGGCGAGAGAGAGAGTGCGGGGGCGAGAGAGAGAGTGCGGGGGCGAGAGAGAGAGTGCGGGGGCGAGAGAGAGAGAGCGAGTGCGAGAGAGAGAGCGAGTGCGAGAGAGAGAGCGAGTGCGAGAGAGAGAGCGAGTGCGAGAGAGTGAGAGCGAGCGGGGGAGAAAGAGAGAGCGCGAGTGGGGGTGAGAGAGGGAGAGAGAGTGAGAGCGAGCGGGGGAGAAAGAGAGAGCGCGAGTGGGGGTGAGAGAGGGAGAGAGAGTGAGAGCGAGCGGGGGAGAAAGAGAGAGCGCGAGCGGGGGAGAGATAGAGAGTGAGTGGGGGAGAGAGAGTGAGAGCGAGTGGGGGAGAGAGAGTGAGAGCGAGTGGGGGAGAGAGAGTGAGAGCGAGTGGGGGAGAGAGAGCGAGAGCGAGTGGGGGAGAGAGAGCGAGAGCGAGTGGGGGAGAGAGAGCGAGAGCGAGTGGGGGAGAGAAAGCGAGAGCGAGTGGGGGAGAGAAAGCGAGAGCGAGTGGGGGAGAGAAAGCGAGAGCGAGTGGGGGAGAGAAAGCGAGAGCGAGTGGGGGAGAGAGAGAGAGCGAGTGGGGGAGAGAGAGAGAGCGAGTGTGGGGGAGAGAGAGAGAGAGAGCTAGTGTGGGAGAGAGAGAGCTAGTGTGGGAGAGAGAGAGCGAGTGTGGGAGAGAGAGAGAGAGAGTGAGTGTGGGAGAGAGATAAAGAGGGAGGGAGGGGATGTGAGAGAGGGAGGGGAGAGAGAGAGAACGAGTGGGGAGAGAGAGAGAACGAAAGGGTAGAGGGTGAGGGAGGGCGAGAGAGAGAACGAGTGGGGAGAGAGAGAGAACGAGTGGGGAGAGAGAGAGAACGAAAGGGGAGAGGGAGGGGTAGAGAGAGGGAGGGGGCGAGAGAGGGAGCGAGTGGTGGAGAGAGAGACAGCGTGAGTGGGGGAGAGAGGGGGAGAGAGTGATGGACGGGTCGAGAGAGAGCGAGTGGGGTAGAGAGAGGGAGAGCGAGTGGGGTAGAGAGAGAGAGAGCGAGTGGGGTAGAGAGAGAGAGAGCGAGTGGGGTAGAGAGAGAGAGAGCGAGTGGGGTAGAGAGAGAGAGAGCGAGTGGGGTAGAGAGAGAGAGAGCGAGTGGGGTAGAGAGAGAGAGAGCGAGTGGGGTAGAGAGAGAGACAGAGCGAGTTGGAGAGCGAGAGAGTGCGAGTGGCGGAGAGAGAGAGAGAGGCGGGCGGTAGAGAGAGGGAGCAAGTGGGTGAGAGGGAGTGCGGGGGCGAGAGAGAGAGTGCGCGAGTGCGAGAGAGAGAGCGAGTGCGAGTGGGGAGAGAGAGTGAGAGCGAGTGGGGGAGAGAGAGTGAGAGCGAGTGGGGGCAGAGAGAGTGAGAGCGAGTGGGGGAGAGAGAGAGAGATCGTGAGTGGAGGAGAGAGAGAGAGAGCGCGCGTGTGTGGGAGAGAGAGAGAGTGAGAGCGCGTGTGTGGGAGAGAGAGAGAGAGAGAGCGCGAGTGTGGGAGAGAGAGAGAGCGCGAGTGTGGGAGAGAGAGAGAGCGCGAGTGTGGGAGAGAGAGAGAGCGCGAGTGTGGGAGAGAGAGAGAGCGCGAGTGTGGGAGAGAGAGAGAGCGCGAGTGGTGGAGAGAGATAAAGAGGGAGGGAGGGGGAGTGAGAGAGGGAGGGGAGAGAGAGAGAACGAGTGGGGAGAGAGAGAGAACGAAAGGGTAGAGGGAGAGGGAGGGGTAGAGAGCGAGTGTGGGAGAGAGAGAGAGAGGGCGAGTGTGGGAGAGAGAGAGAGCGCGAGTGTGGGAGAGAGAGAGAGCGCGAGTGGTGGAGAGATAGACAGCGCGAGTGGGGGAGAGAGGGGGAGAGAGTGATGGAGGGGGCGAGAGAGAGAGCGAGTGGGGTAGAGAGAGGGAGAGCGAGTGGGGTAGAGAGAGAGAGAGCGAGTGGGGTAGAGAGAGAGAGAGCGAGTGGGGTAGAGAGAGAGAGAGCGAGTGGGGGAGAGAGAGTGCGAGTGGGGTAGAGAGAGACAGGGCGAGTGGGGTAGAGAGAGACAGGGCGAGTGGGGTAGAGAGAGACAGAGCGAGTGGGGTAGAGAGAGACAGAGCGAGTGGGGTAGAGAGAGACAGAGCGAGTGGGATAGAGAGAGACAGAGCGAGTTGGAGAGAGAGAGAGAGAGGGGGCGGTAGAGAGAGGGAGCAAGTGGGCGAGAGAGAGAGTGCGGGGGCGAGAGAGAGAGTGCGGGGGCGAGAGAGAGAGTGCGGGGGCGAGAGAGAGAGTGCGGGGGCGAGAGAGAGAGTGCGGGGGCGAGAGAGAGAGTGCGGGGTCGAGAGAGAGAGTGCGGGGTCGAGAGAGAGAGTGCGGGGTCGAGAGAGAGAGTGCGGGGGCGAGAGAGAGAGAGTGAGTGTGAGAGAGAGAGCGAGTGCGAGAGAGTGAGAGCGAGTGGGGGGAGAGAGAGTGAGAGCGAGTGGGGGGAGAGAGAGTGAGAGCGAGCGGGGGAGAGAGAGGGAGAGAGAGTGAGAGCGAGCGGGGGAGAAAGAGAGAGCGCGAGTGGGGGAGAGAGAGCGAGAGCGAGTGGGGGAGAGAGAGCGAGAGCGAGTGGGGGAGAGAGAGCGAGAGCGAGTGGGGGAGAGAGAGCGAGAGCGAGTGGGGGAGAGAAAGCGAGAGCGAGTGGGGCAGAGAGAGAGAGCGAGTGGGGGAGAGAGAGAGAGCGAATGGGGAGAGAGAGAGAGAGCGAGTGTGGGGGAGAGAGAGAGAGAGAGCTAGTGTGGGAGAGAGAGAGCTAGTGTGGGAGAGAGAGAGCGAGTGTGGGAGAGAGAGAGAGAGAGCCCGAGTGTGGGAGAGAGAGAGAGAGAGCGCCAGTGTGGGAGAGAGAGAGCGTGGGTGTGGGAGAGAGAGAGAGCGCGTGTGTGGGAGAGAGAGAGAGAGAGCGCGAGTGTGGGAGAGAGAGAGAGAGAGAGCACGAGTGTGGGAGAGAGAGAGAGCACGAGTGTGGGAGAGAGAGAGAGCGCGAGTGTGGGAGAGAGAGAGAGCGTGAGTGGGGGAGAGGGATAAAGAGGGAGGGAGGGGATGTGAGAGAGGGAGGGGAGAGAGAGAGAACGAGTGGGGAGAGAGAGAGAACGAAAGGGTAGAGGGAGAGGGAGGGGGAGAGAGAGAATTAGTGGGGAGAGAGAGAGAACGAGTGGGGAGAGAGAGAGAACGAAAGGGTAGAGGGTGAGGGAGGGGGAGAGAGAGAACGAGTGGGGAGAGAGAGAGAACAAGTGGGGAGAGAGAGAGAACGAAAGGGGAGAGGGAGGGGTAGAGAGAGGGAGGGGGCGAGAGAGGGAGCGAGTGGTGGAGAGAGAGACAGCGTGAGTGGGGGAGAGAGGGGGAGAGAGTGATGGACGGGGCGAGAGAGAGCGAGTGGGGTAGAGAGAGGGAGAGCGAGTGGGGTAGAGAGAGAGAAGGCGAGTGGGGTAGAGAGAGAGAGAGCGAGTGGGGTAGAGAGAGAGAGAGCGAGTGGGGTAGAGAGAGAGACAGAGCGAGTTGGAGAGCGAGAGAGTGCGAGTGGCGGAGAGAGAGAGAGAGGCGGGCGGTAGAGAGAGGGAGCAAGTGGGTGAGAGAGAGTGCGCGAGTGCGAGAGAGAGAGCGAGTGCGAGTGGGGAGAGAGAGTGAGAGCGAGTGGGGGAGAGAGAGTGAGAGCGAGTGGGGGCAGAGACAGTGAGAGCGAGTGGGGGAGAGAGAGAGAGATCGTGAGTGGAGGAGAGAGAGAGAGAGCGCGCGTGTGTGGGAGAGAGAGAGAGAGAGAGTGCGTGTGTGGGAGAGAGAGAGAGAGAGAGCGCGTGTGTGGGAGAGAGAGAGAGAGAGAGCGCGTGTGTGGGAGAGAGAGAGAGCGTGAGTGTGGGAGAGAGAGAAAGCGCGAGTGTGGGAGAGAGAGAGAGCGCGAGTGTGGGAGAGAGAGAGAGCGCGAGTGGTGGAGAGAGATAAAGAGGGAGGGAGGGGGAGTGAGAGAGGGAGGGGAGAGAGAGAGAACGAGTGGGGAGAGAGAGAGAACGAAAGGGTAGAGGGAGAGGGAGGGGTAGAGAGCGAGTGTGGGAGAGAGAGAGAGAGGGCGAGTGTGGGAGAGAGAGAGAGCGCGAGTGTGGGAGAGAGAGAGAGCGCGAGTGGTGGAGAGATAGACAGCGCGAGTGGGGGAGAGAGTGATGGAGGGGGCGAGAGAGAGAGCGAGTGGGGTAGAGAGAGGGAGAGCGAGTGGGGTAGAGAGAGGGAGAGCGAGTGGGGTAGAGAGAGAGAGAGCGAGTGGGGTAGAGAGAGAGAGAGCGAGTGGGGGAGAGAGAGAGCGAGTGGGGTAGAGAGAGACAGGGCGAGTGGGGTAGAGAGAGACAGGGCAAGTGGGGTAGAGAGAGACAGGGCAAGTGGGGTAGAGAGAGACAGAGCGAGTGGGGTAGAGAGAGACAGAGCGAGTGGGGTAGAGAGAGACAGAGCGAGTTGGAGAGAGAGAGAGAGAGGGGGCGGTAGAGAGAGGGAGCAAGTGGGCGAGAGAGAGAGAGCGAGTGTGGGGGAGAGAGAGAGAGAGAGCTAGTGTGGGAGAGAGAGAGCTAGTGTGGGAGAGAGAGAGCGAGTGTGGGAGAGAGAGAGAGAGAGTGAGTGTGGGAGAGAGAGAGAGAGCGAAGGGTGGAGAGAGAGAGAGAGACTGGGGGAGAGAGAGAGAGCCCGAATGGGGGAGAGAGAGAGAGAGAGAGCCCGAGTGGGGGAAAGAGAGAGAGAGCGCGAGTGTGGGAGAGAGAGAGAGAGAGCGCGAGTGTGGGAGAGAGAGAGAGAGAGCGCGAGTGTGGGAGAGAGAGAGTGCGATTGTGGGAGAGGGAGAGAGCCCGAGTGTGGGAGAGGGAGAGAGCCCGAGTGTGGGAGCGACAGAGAGAGGCCGAGTGTGGGAGAGAGAGAGAGAGAGAGCGCGAGTGTGGGAGAGAGAGAGAGAGAGAGAGCGCGAGTGTGGGAGAGAGAGAGAGCGCGAGTGGTGGAGAGATAGACAGCGCGAGTGGGGGAGAGAGTGATGGAGGGGGCGAGAGAGAGAGCGAGTGGGGTAGAGAGAGAGAGAGCGAGTGGGGTAGAGAGAGAGAGAGCGAGTGGGGTAGAGAGAGAGAGAGCGAGTGGGGGAGAGAGAGAGCGAGTGGGGTAGAGAGAGAGAGAGCGAGTGGGGTAGAGAGAGACAGGGCGAGTGGGGTAGAGAGAGACAGGGCGAGTGGGGTAGAGAGAGACAGGGCAAGTGGGGTAGAGAGAGAGAGAGAGAGAGCGCGAGTGTGGGAGAGAGAGAGAGAGAGAGCGCGAGTGTGGGAGAGAGAGAGAGAGAGAGAGCGCGAGTGTGGGAGAGAGAGAGAGAGCGCGGGTGTGGGAGAGAGGGAGCGCGGGTGTGGGAGAGAGAGAGACTGCGCGCGAGTGTGGGAGAGAGAGGAAGAGCGCGCGAGAGTGGGAGAGAGAGAGCGAGCACGAGTGTGGGAGAGAGAGAGCGCGAGTGTGGGAGAGAGAGAGAGAGTGCGAGTGTGAGAGAGAGAGAGAGAGAGCGCGAGTGTGGGAGAGAGAGAGAGAGCGCGAGTGTGGGAGAGAGAGAGAGAGAGCGCGAGTGTGGGAGAGAGAGAGAAAGTGCGAGTGGTGGAGAGAGAGAGAGGGTGTGGTGGAGAGAGAGAGAGGTTGTGGTGGACAGAGGGGGAGTTGGCGGAGAGAGAAAAGAGCGAGTGGGGAAGAAAGAGAAGAGCGAGTGGGGAAGGAAGAGAAGAGCCCGAGTGTGGGAGAGAGAGAGAGAGCGCGAGTGTGGGAGAGAGAGAGAGAGCGCGAGTGTGGGAGAGAGAGAGAGCGCGAGTGTGGGAGAGAGAGAGAGCGCTAGTGTGGGAGAGAGAGAGAGCGCTAGTGTGGGAGTGAGAGAGAGCGCTAGTGTGGGAGAGAGAGAGAGCGCGAGTGTGGGAGAGAGAGAGAGCGCGAGTGTGGGAGAGAGAGAGGGCGCGAGTGTGGGAGAGAGAGGGGGCGCGAGTGTGGGAGAGAGAGAGAGCGCGAGTGGGGGAGAGAGAGAGAGCGCGAGTGGGGGAGAGAGAGTGAGAGCGAGTGCAGGAGAGAGAGAGAGAGCGAGTGGGGGAAGAGAGAAAGAGAGAGCGAGTGTGGGAGAGAGTGAGAGAGCGCGAGTGTGGGAGAGACAGAGAGCGCGAGTGGGGGAGAGAGAGAGCGCGAGTGGGGGAGAGAGAGAGAGCGCGAGTGGGGGAGAGAGAGAGAGCGCGAGTGGGGGAGAGAGAGAGAGCGCGAGTGGGGGAGAGAGAGTGAGAGCGAGTGGGGGAGAGAGAGAGAGCGAGTGGGGGAGAGAGAGAGAGAGAGCGAGTGGGGGAGAGAGAGAGAGAGAGCGAGTGGGGGAGAGAGAGAGAGAGAGCGAGTGGGGGAGAGAGAGAGAGAGAGCGCGAGTGGGGGAGAGAGAGAGAGCGCGAGTGTGAGAGAGAGAGAGAGCGCGACTGTGGGAGAGAGAGAGAGCGCGAGTGGGGGAGAGAGAGTGAGAGCGAGTGCAGGAGAGAGAGAGAGAGCGAGTGGCGGAAGAGAGAAAGAGAGAGCGAGTGTGGGAGAGAGAGTGAGAGAGCGAGTGTGGGAGAGACAGAGAGCGCGAGTGGGGGAGAGAGAGAGCGCGAGTGGGGGAGAGAGAGCGCGAGTGGGGGAGAGAGAGTGAGCGCGAGTGGGGGAGAGAGAGTGAGCGCGAGTGGGGGAGAGAGAGTGAGAGCGAGTGGGGGAGAGAGAGAGAGAGAGCGAGTGGGGGAGAGAGAGAGAGCGCGAGTGTGGGAGAGAGAGAGAGAGCGGGAGTGTGGGAGAGAGAGAGAGAGAGCGGGAGTGTGGGAGAGAGAGAGAGAGAGCGCGAGTGTGGGAGAGAGAGAGAGAGACCGCGAGTGTGGGAGAGAGAGAGAGCGCGAGTGGTGGAGAGAGAGAGAGCCCGAGTGGGAGAGAGAGAGAGAGCCCGAGTGTGGGAGAGAGAGAGAGAGAGCGCCAGTGTGGGAGAGGGAGAGAGAGAGAGAGCGCGGGTGTGGGAGAGAGAGAGAGAGAGAGAGCGCGTGTGTGGGAGAGAGAGAGATAGAGAGCGCAAGTGTGGGAGAGAGAGAGAGCACGAGTGTGGGAGAGAGAGAGAGCACGAGTGTGGGAGAGAGAGAGAGCGCGAGTGTGGGAGAGAGAGAGAGCGTGAGTGGGGGAGAGGGATAAAGAGGGAGGGAGGGGATGTGAGAGAGGGAGGGGAGAGAGAGAGAACGTGTGGGGAGAGAGAGAGAACGAAAGGGTAGAGGGAGAGGGAGGGGGAGAGAGAGAATTAGTGGGGAGAGAGAGAGAATTAGTGGGGAGAGAGAGAGAACGAGTGGGGAGAGAGAGAGAACGAAAGGGGAGAGGGAGGGGTAGAGAGAGAGGGAGGGGTAGAGAGAGGGAGGGGGCGTGAGAGGGAGCGAGTGGTGGAGAGAGAGACAGCGCGAGAGGGGGAGAGAGTGATGGACGGGGCGAGAGAGAGAGGGAGAGCGAGTGGGGTAGAGAGAGGGAGAGCGAGTGGGGTAGAGAGAGAGAGAGAGCGAGTGGGGTAGAGAGAGAGAGAGCAAGTGAGGTAGAGAGAGAGAGATCGTGTGATGTAGAGAGAGAGACAGCGAGTGGGGTAGAGAGAGAGAGAGAGCGAGTGGGGTAGAGAGAGAGAGAGCGAGTTGGAGAGCGAGAGAGTGCGAGTGGCGGAGAGAGAGAGAGAGGCGGGCGGTAGAGAGAGGGAGCAAGTGGGTGAGAGAGAGTGCGGGGGCGAGAGAGAGCGAGTGCGAGTGGGGGAGAGAGAGCGAGTGCGAGTGGGGGAGAGAGAGCGAGTGCGAGTGGGGGAGAGAGAGCGAGAGCGAGTGGGGGAGAGAGAGCGAGTGCGAGTGGGGGAGAGAGAGTGAGAGCGAGTGGGGGAGAGAGAGTGAGAGCGAGTGGGGGCAGAGAGAGTGAGAGCGAGTGGGGGCAGAGAGAGTGAGAGCGAGTGGGGGAGAGAGAGAGAGATCGCGAGTGGAGGAGAGAGAGAGATCGCGCGTGTGTGGGAGAGAGAGAGAGAGCGCGTGTGTGGGAGAGAGAGAGAGCGCGTGTGTGGGAGAGAGAGAGAGCGCGTGTGTGGGAGAGAGAGAGAGCGCGTGTGTGGGAGAGAGAGAGAGCGCGAGTGTGGGAGAGAGAGAGAGCGCGAGTGTGGGAGAGAGAGAGCGCGAGTGTGGGAGAGAGAGAGAGCGTGAGTGGTGGAGAGAGACAAAGAGGGAGGGAGGGGGAGTGAGAGAGGGAGGGGAGAGAGAGAGAACGAGTGGGGAGAGAGAGAGAACGAAAGGGTAGAGGGAGAGGGAGGGGTAGAGAGCGAGTGTGGGAGAGAGAGAGAGAGCGCGAGTGTGGGAGAGAGAGAGAGCGCGAGTGTGGGAGAGAGAGAGAGCGCGAGTGGTGGAGAGATAGACAGCGCGAGTGGGGGAGAGAGGGGGAGGGAGTGATGTAGGGGGCGAGAGAGAGAGCGAGTGGGGTAGAGAGAGGGAGAGCGAGTGGGGTAGAGAGAGAGAGAGCGAGTGGGGTAGAGAGGGAGAGAGCGAGTGGGGTAGAGAGAGAGAGAGCGAGTGAGGTAGAGAGAGAGAGCCCGAGTGTGGGAGAGAGAGAGAGAGAGCCCGAGTGTGGGAGAGAGAGAGAGAGAGCCCGAGTGTGGGAGAGAGAGAGAGAGAGCGCCAGTGTGGGAGAGAGAGAGAGAGCGCGGGTGTGGGAGAGAGAGAGAGAGAGCGCGAGTGTGGGAGAGAGAGAGAGAGAGCACGAGTGTGGGAGAGAGAGAGAGCGCGAGTGTGGGAGAGAGAGAGCGTGAGTGGGGGAGAGGGATAAAGAGGGAGGGAGGGGATGTGAGAGAGGGAGGGGAGAGAGAGAGAACGAGTGGGGAGAGAGGGAGAACGAAAGGGTAGAGGGAGAGGGAGGGGGAGAGAGAGAGAACGAAAGGGGAGAGGGAGGGGTAGAGAGAGGGAGGGGGCGAGAGAGGGACCGAGTGGTGGAGAGAGAGACAGCGCGAGTGGGGGAGAGAGGGGGAGAGAGTGATGGACGGGGCGAGAGAGAGCGAGTGGGAGAGAGAGAGGGAGAGCGAGTGGGGTAAAGAGAGAGAGAGCGAGTGGGGTAAAGAGAGAGAGAGCGAGTGGGGTTAAGAGAGAGAGAGCGAGTGGGGTAGAGAGAGAGAGAGCGAGTGGGGTAGAGAGAGAGAGAGCGAATGAGGTAGAGAGAGAGACAGCGAGTGAGGTAGAGAGAGAGACAGCGAGTGGGGTAGAGAGAGAGAGAGCGAGTGGGGTTAAGAGAGAGAGAGCGAGTGGGGTAGAGAGAGACAGAGCGAGTTGGAGAGCGAGAGAGTGCGAGTGGCGGAGAGAGAGAGAGAGGCGGGCGGTAGAGAGAGGGAGCAAGTGGGTGAGAGAGAGTGCGGGGGCGAGAGAGAGAGTGAGCGAGTGGGGGAGATAGAGTGAGAGCGAGTGGGGGCAGAGAGAGTGAGAGCGAGTGGGGGAGAGAGAGAGAGATCGCGAGTGGAGTAGAGAAAGAGAGAGCGCGCGTGTGTGGGAGAGAGAGAGAGAGAGAGCGCGAGTGTGGGAGAGAGAGAGAGCGCGAGTGTGGGAGAGAGAGAGAGCGCGAGTGTGGGAGAGAGAGAGAGCGCGAGTGTGGGAGAGAGAGAGAGCGCGAGTGTGGGAGAGAGAGAGAGCGCGAGTGTGGGAGAGAGAGAGCGTGAGTGTGGGAGAGAGAGAGAGCGTGAGTGGTGGAGAGAGATAAAGAGGGAGGGAGGGGGAGTGAGAGAGGGAGGGGAGAGAGAGAGAATGAGTGGGGAGAGAGAGAGAACGAAAGGGTAGAGGGAGAGGGAGGGGTAGAGAGCGAGTGTGGGAGAGAGAGAGAGAGCGCGAGTGTGGGAGAGAGAGAGAGCGCGAGTGTGGGAGAGAGAGAGAGCGCGAGTGGTGGTGAGATAGAGAGCGCGAGTGGGGGAGAGAGGGGGAGAGAGTGATGGAGGGGGCGAGAGAGAGAGCGAGTGGGGTAGAGAGAGGAAGAGCGAGTGGGGTAGAGAGAGAGAGAGCGAGTGGGGTAGAGAGAGTGAGAGCGAGTGGGGCAGAGAGAGAGAGCTGTCAGGTAGAGAGAGAGAGAGCGAGTGGGGTAGAGAGAGAGAGGGCGAGTGGGGTAGAGAGAGAGAGGGCGAGTGGGGTAGAGAGAGAGAGGGCGAGTGGGGTAGAGAGAGGGCGAGTGGGGTAGAGAGAGAGAGGGCGAGTGGGGTAGAGAGAGGGAGGGCGAGTTGGGTAGAGAGAGACAGAGTGAGTGGGGTAGAGAGAGACAGAGCGAGTTGGAGAGAGAGAGAGGGGGCGGTAGAGAGAGGGAGCAAGTGGGCGAGAGAGAGAGTGCGGGGGCGAGAGAGAGAGTGCGGGGGCGAGAGAGAGAGTGCGGGGGCGAGAGAGAGAGAGCGAGTGCGAGAGAGAGAGTGAGAGCGAGTGGGGGGAGAGCGAGTGGGGGAGAAAGAGAGAGCGCGAGCGGGGGAGAGAGAGAGAGCGCGAGTGGGGTAGAGAGAGAGAGAGCGAGTGGGGTAGAGAGAGAGAGAGCGAGTGGGGTAGAGAGAGAGACAGAGCGAGTTGGAGAGCGAGAGAGTGCGAGTGGCGGAGAGAGAGAGAGAGGCGGGCGGTAGAGAGAGGGAGCAAGTGGGTGAGAGGGAGTGCGGGGGCGAGAGAGAGAGTGCGCGAGTGCGAGAGAGAGAGCGAGTGCGAGTGGGGAGAGAGAGTGAGAGCGAGTGGGGGAGAGAGAGTGAGAGCGAGTGGGGGCAGAGACAGTGAGAGCGAGTGGGGGAGAGAGAGAGAGATCGTGAGTGGAGGAGAGAGAGAGAGAGCGCGCGTGTGTGGGAGAGAGAGAGAGAGAGAGCGCGTGTGTGGGAGAGAGAGAGAGAGAGAGCGCGTGTGTGGGAGAGAGAGAGAGCGTGAGTGTGGGAGAGAGAGAGAGCGCGAGTGTGGGAGAGAGAGAGCGCGAGTGTGGGAGAGAGAGAGAGCGCGAGTGGTGGAGAGAGATAAAGAGGGAGGGAGGGGGAGTGAGAGAGGGAGGGGAGAGAGAGAGAACGAGTGGGGAGAGAGAGAGAACGAAAGGGTAGAGGGAGAGGGAGGGGTAGAGAGCGAGTGTGGGAGAGAGAGAGAGAGGGCGAGTGTGGGAGAGAGAGAGAGCGCGAGTGTGGGAGAGAGAGAGAGCGCGAGTGGTGGAGAGATAGACAGCGCGAGTGGGGGAGAGAGTGATGGAGGGGGCGAGAGAGAGAGCGAGTGGGGTAGAGAGAGGGAGAGCGAGTGGGGTAGAGAGAGGGAGAGCGAGTGGGGTAGAGAGAGAGAGAGCGAGTGGGGTAGAGAGAGAGAGAGAGCGAGTGGGGTAGAGAGAGAGAGAGAGCGAGTGGGGTAGAGAGAGACAGGGCGAGTGGGGTAGAGAGAGACAGGGCGAGTGGGGTAGAGAGAGACAGGGCGAGTGGGGTAGAGAGAGACAGGGCAAGTGGGGTAGAGAGAGACAGAGCGAGTGGGGTAGAGAGAGACAGAGCGAGTGGGGTAGAGAGAGACAGAGTGAGTTGGAGAGAGAGAGAGAGAGGGGGCGGTAGAGAGAGGGAGCAAGTGGGCGAGAGAGAGAGTGCGGGGGCGAGAGAGAGAGTGCGGGGGCGAGAGAGAGAGTGCGTGGGCGAGAGAGAGAGTGCGTGGGCGAGAGAGAGAGAGCGAGTGCGAGAGAGAGAGCGAGTGCGAGAGAGAGAGCGAGTGCGAGAGAGTGAGAGCGAGCGGGGGAGAAAGAGAGAGCGCGAGTGGGGGAGAGAGAGGGAGAGAGAGTGAGAGCGAGCGGGGGAGAAAGAGAGAGCGCGAGCGGGGGAGAGAGAGAGAGTGAGTGGGGGAGAGAGAGTGAGAGCGAGTGGGGGAGAGAGAGTGAGAGCGAGTGGGGGAGAGAGAGTGAGAGCGAGTGGGGGAGAGAGAGCGAGAGCGAGTGGGGGAGAGAGAGCGAGAGCGAGTGGGGGAGAGAGAGCGAGAGCGAGTGGGGGAGAGAAAGCGAGAGCGAGTGGGGGAGAGAGAGAGAGCGAGTGGGGGAGAGAGAGAGAGCTAGTGTGGGGGAGAGAGAGAGAGAGAGCTAGTGTGGGAGAGAGAGAGCTAGTGTGGGAGAGAGAGAGCGAGTGTGGGAGAGAGAGAGAGAGAGTGAGTGTGGGAGAGAGAGAGAGAGAGCGAAGGGTGGAGAGAGAGAGAGAGAGTGGGGGAGAGAGAGAGAGCCCGAATGGGGGAGAGAGAGAGAGAGCCCGAGTGGGGGAAAGAGAGAGAGAGCGCGAGTGTGGGAGAGAGAGAGAGCGCGAGTGTGGGAGAGAGAGAGAGAGAGCGCGAGTGTGGGAGAGAGAGAGAGAGAGCGCGAGTGTGGGAGAGAGAGAGTGCGAGTGTGGGAGAGGGAGAGAGCCCGAGTGTGGGAGAGGGAGAGAGCCCGAGTGTGGGAGCGACAGAGAGAGGCCGAGTGTGGGAGAGAGAGAGAGAGAGAGCGCGAGTGTGGGAGAGAGAGAGAGAGAGAGAGAGCGCGAGTGTGGGAGAGAGAGAGAGAGAGAGAGAGAGTGTGGGAGAGAGAGAGAGCGCGAGTGTGGGAGAGAGAGAGAGCGCGAGTGGTGGAGAGATAGACAGCGCGAGTGGGGGAGAGAGTGATGGAGGGGGCGAGAGAGAGAGCGAGTGGGGTAGAGAGAGGGAGAGCGAGTGGGGTAGAGAGAGAGAGAGCGAGTGGGGTAGAGAGAGAGAGAGCGAGTGGGGTAGAGAGAGAGAGAGCGAGTGGGGGAGAGAGAGAGCGAGTGGGGTAGAGAGAGACAGGGCGAGTGGGGTAGAGAGAGACAGGGCAAGTGGGGTAGAGAGAGAGAGAGAGAGAGCGCGAGTGTGGGAGAGAGAGAGAGAGCGCGAGTGTGGGAGAGAGAGAGAGAGCGCGAGTGTGGGAGAGAGAGAGAGAGAGCGCGGGTGTGGGAGAGAGGGAGCGCGGGTGTGGGAGAGAGAGAGACTGCGCGCGAGTGTGGGAGAGAGAGGAAGAGCGCGCGAGAGTGGGAGAGAGAGAGCGAGCACGAGTGTGGGAGAGAGAGAGCGCGAGTGTGGGAGAGAGAGAGAGAGTGCGAGTGTGGGAGAGAGAGAGAGAGAGAGAGAGAGAGCGCGAGTGTGGGAGAGAGAGAGAGAGAGAGCGCGAGTGTGGGAGAGAGAGAGAGAGAGCGCGAGTGTGGGAGAGAGAGAGAAAGTGCGAGTGGTGGAGAGAGAGAGAGGGTGTGGTGGAGAGAGAGAGAGGTTGTGGTGGACAGAGGGGGAGTTGGCGGAGAGAGAAAAGAGCGAGTGGGGAAGAAAGAGAAGAGCGAGTGGGGAAGGAAGAGAAGAGCCCGAGTGTGGGAGAGAGAGAGAGAGCGCGAGTGTGGGAGAGAGAGAGCGCGAGTGTGGGAGAGAGAGAGAGCGCGAGTGTGGGAGAGAGAGAGAGCGCTAGTGTGGGAGAGAGAGAGAGCGCTAGTGTGGGAGTGAGAGAGAGCGCTAGTGTGGGAGAGAGAGAGAGCGCGAGTGTGGGAGAGAGAGAGAGCGCGAGTGTGGGAGAGAGAGAGGGCGCGAGTGTGGGAGAGAGAGAGAGCGCGAGTGGGGGAGAGAGAGAGAGCGCGAGTGGGGGAGAGAGAGTGAGAGCGAGTGCAGGAGAGAGAGAGAGAGAGCGAGTGGGGGAAGAGAGAAAGAGAGAGCGAGTGTGGGAGAGAGAGTGAGAGAGCGCGAGTGTGGGAGAGACAGAGAGCGCGAGTGGGGGAGAGAGAGAGCGCGAGTGGGGGAGAGAGAGAGAGCGCGAGTGGGGGAGAGAGAGAGAGCGCGAGTGGGGGAGAGAGAGTGAGAGCGAGTGGGGGAGAGAGAGAGAGCGAGTGGGGGAGAGAGAGAGAGAGAGCGAGTGGGGGAGAGAGAGAGAGAGAGCGAGTGGGGGAGAGAGAGAGAGAGAGCGAGTGGGGGAGAGAGAGAGAGAGAGCGCGACTGTGGGAGAGAGAGAGAGCGCGACTGTGGGAGAGAGAGAGAGCGCGACTGTGGGAGAGAGAGAGAGCGCGAGTGGGGGAGAGAGAGTGAGAGCGAGTGCAGGAGAGAGAGAGAGAGCGAGTGGGGGAAGAGAGAAAGAGAGAGCGAGTGTGGGAGAGAGAGTGAGAGAGCGAGTGTGGGAGAGACAGAGAGCGCGAGTGGGGGAGAGAGAGAGCGCGAGTGGGGGAGAGAGAGAGAGCGCGAGTGGGGGAGAGAGAGAGCGCGAGTGGGGGAGAGAGAGAGAGCGCGAGTGGGGGAGAGAGAGTGAGCGCGAGAGGGGGAGAGAGAGTGAGCGCGAGTGGGGGAGAGAGAGTGAGCGCGAGTGGGGGAGAGAGAGAGAGAGAGCGAGTGGGGGAGAGAGAGAGAGAGAGCGAGTGGGGGAGAGAGAGAGAGCGCGAGTGTGGGAGAGAGAGAGAGAGGGCGGGAGTGTGGGAGAGAGAGAGAGCGCGAGTGTGGGAGAGAGAGAGAGAGAGCGCGAGTGTGGGAGAGAGAGAGAGCGCGAGTGTGGGAAAGAGAGAGAGCGCGAGTGGTGGAGAGAGAGAGAGCCCGAGTGGGAGAGAGAGAGAGAGCCCGAGTGTGGGAGAGAGAGAGAGAGAGCGCCAGTGTGGGAGAGGGAGAGAGAGAGAGAGCGCGGGTGTGGGAGAGAGAGAGAGAGAGAGAGAAAGCGCGTGTGTGGGAGAGAGAGAGATAGAGAGCGCAAGTGTGGGAGAGAGAGAGCACGAGTGTGGGAGAGAGAGAGAGCACGAGTGTGGGAGAGAGAGAGAGCGCGAGTGTGGGAGAGAGAGAGAGCGTGAGTGGGGGAGAGGGATAAAGAGGGAGGGAGGGGATGTGAGAGAGGGAGGGGAGAGAGAGAGAACGAGTGGGGAGAGAGAGAGAACGAAAGGGTAGAGGGAGAGGGAGGGGGAGAGAGAGAATTAGTGGGGAGAGAGAGAGAACGAGTGGGGAGAGAGAGAGAACGAGTGGGGAGAGAGAGAGAACGAAAGGGGAGAGGGAGGGGTAGAGAGAGAGGGAGGGGTAGAGAGAGGGAGGGGGCGAGAGAGGGAGCGAGTGGTGGAGAGAGAGACAGCGCGAGAGGGGGAGAGAGTGATGGACGGGGCGAGAGAGAGAGGGAGAGCGAGTGGGGTAGAGAGAGGGAGAGCGAGTGGGGTAGAGAGAGAGAGAGAGCGAGTGGGGTAGAGAGAGAGAGAGCAAGTGAGGTAGAGAGAGAGATCGAGTGATGTAGAGAGAGAGACAGCGAGTGGGGTAGAGAGAGAGAGAGCGAGTGGGGTAGAGAGAGAGAGAGAGCGAGTGGGGTAGAGAGAGAGAGAGCGAGTTGGAGAGTGAGAGAGTGCGAGTGGCGGAGAGAGAGAGAGAGGCGGGCGGTAGAGAGAGGGAGCAAGTGGGTGAGAGAGAGTGCGGGGGCGAGAGAGAGCGAGTGCGAGTGGGGGAGAGAGAGCGAGTGCGAGTGGGGGAGAGAGAGCGAGAGCGAGTGGGGGAGAGAGAGCGAGAGCGAGTGGGGGAGAGAGAGCGAGAGCGAGTGGGGGAGAGAGAGCGAGAGCGAGTGGGGGAGAGAGAGCGAGAGCGAGTGGGGGCAGAGAGAGTGAGAGCGAGTGGGGGCAGAGAGAGTGAGAGCGAGTGGGGGAGAGAGAGAGAGATCGCGAGTGGAGGAGAGAGAGAGAGCGCGCGTGTGTGGGAGAGAGAGAGAGAGCGCGTGTGTGGGAGAGAGAGAGAGCGCGTGTGTGGGAGAGAGAGAGAGCGCGTGTGTGGGAGAGAGAGAGAGCGCGAGTGTGGGAGAGAGAGAGAGCGCGAGTGTGGGAGAGAGAGAGAGCGTGAGTGGTGGAGAGAGACAAAGAGGGAGGGAGGGGGAGTGAGAGAGGGAGGGGAGAGAGAGAGAACGAGTGGGGAGAGAGAGAGAACGAAAGGGTAGAGGGAGAGGGAGGGGTAGAGAGCGAGTGTGGGAGAGAGAGAGAGAGCGCAAGTGTGGGAGAGAGAGAGAGCGCGAGTGTGGGAGAGAGAGAGAGCGCGAGTGGTGGAGAGATAGACAGCGCGAGTGGGGGAGAGAGGGGGAGGGAGTGATGTAGGGGGCGAGAGAGAGAGCGAGTGGGGTAGAGAGAGGGAGAGCGAGTGGGGTAGAGAGAGAGAGAGCGAGTGGGGTAGAGAGGGAGAGAGCGAGTGGGGTAGAGAGAGAGAGAGCGAGTGAGGTAGAGAGAGAGAGCCCGAGTGAGGTAGAGAGAGAGAGCCCCAGTGGGAGAGAGAGAGAGAGAGCCCGAGTGTGGGAGAGAGAGAGAGAGAGCCCGAGTGTGGGAGAGAGAGAGAGAGAGCGCCAGTGTGGGAGAGAGAGAGAGAGCGCGGGTGTGGGAGAGAGAGAGAGAGAGAGAGAGCGCGAGTGTGGGAGAGAGAGAGAGAGAGCACGAGTGTGGGAGAGAGAGAGAGCACGAGTGTGGGAGAGAGAGAGAGCGCGAGTGTGGGAGAGAGAGAGCGTGAGTGGGGGAGAGGGATAAAGAGGGAGGGAGGGGATGTGAGAGAGGGAGGGGAGAGAGAGAGAACGAGTGGGGAGAGAGGGAGAACGAAAGGGTAGAGGGAGAGGGAGGGGGAGAGAGAGAGAACGAAAGGGGAGAGGGAGGGGTAGAGAGAGGGAGGGGGCGAGAGAGGGAGCGAGTGGTGGAGAGAGAGACAGCGTGAGTGGGGGAGAGAGGTGGAGAGAGTGATGGACGGGGCGAGAGAGAGCGAGTGGGAGAGAGAGAGGGAGAGCGAGTTGGGTAAAGAGAGAGAGAGCGAGTGGGGTAAAGAGAGAGAGAGCGAGTGGGGTTAAGAGAGAGAGAGCGAGTGGGGTAGAGAGAGAGAGAGCGAGTGGGGTAGAGAGAGAGAGCGAGTGAGGTAGAGAGAGAGACAGCGAGTGGGGTAGAGAGAGAGAGAGCGAGTGGGGTAAAGAGAGAGAGAGCGAGTGGGGTAGAGAGAGACAGAGCGAGTTGGAGAGCGAGAGAGTGCGAGTGGCGGAGAGAGAGAGAGAGGCGGGCGGTAGAGAGAGGGAGCAAGTGGGTGAGAGAGAGTGCGGGGGCGAGAGAGAGAGTGAGCGAGTGGGGGAGAGAGAGTGAGAGCGAGTGGGGGCAGAGAGAGTGAGAGCGAGTGGGGGAGAGAGAGAGAGATCGCGAGTGGAGTAGAGAAAGAGAGAGCGCGCGTGTGTGGGAGAGAGAGAGAGAGAGAGCGCGAGTGTGGGAGAGAGAGAGAGCGCGAGTGTGGGAGAGAGAGAGAGCGCGAGTGTGGGAGAGAGAGAGAGCGCGAGTGTGGGTGAGAGAGAGCGTGAGTGTGGGAGAGAGAGAGTGCGTGAGTGGTGGAGAGAGATAAAGAGGGAGGGAGGGGGAGTGAGAGAGGGAGGGGAGAGAGAGAGAATGAGTGGGGAGAGAGAGAGAACGAAAGGGTAGAGGGAGAGGGAGGGGTAGAGAGCGAGTGTGGGAGAGAGAGAGAGAGCGTGAGTGTGGGAGAGAGAGAGAGCGCGAGTGGTGGTGAGATAGAGAGCGCGAGTGGGGGAGAGAGGGGGAGAGAGTGATGGAGGGGGCGAGAGAGAGAGCGAGTGGGGTAGAGAGAGGAAGAGCGAGTGGGGTAGAGAGAGAGAGAGCGAGTGGGGTAGAGAGAGTGAGAGCGAGTGGGGTAGAGAGAGAGAGCTGTCGGGTAGAGAGAGAGAGAGCGAGTGGGGTAGAGAGAGAGAGAGAGCGAGTGGGGTAGAGAGAGAGAGAGCGAGTGGGGTAGAGAGAGAGAGAGCGAGTGGGGTAGAGAGAGAGAGGGCGAGTGGGGTAGAGAGAGAGAGGGCGAGTGGGGTAGAGAGAGAGAGGGCGAGTGGGGTAGAGAGAGAGAGGGCGAGTGGGGTAGAGAGAGAGAGGGCGAGTGGGGTAGAGAGAGAGAGGGCGAGTGGGGTAGAGAGAGAGAGGGCGAGTTGGGTAGAGAGAGACAGAGTGAGTGGGGTAGAGAGAGACAGAGCGAGTTGGAGAGAGAGAGAGAGAGGGGGCGGTAGAGAGAGGGAGCAAGTGGGCGAGAGAGAGAGTGCGGGGGCGAGAGAGAGAGTGCGGGGGCGAGAGAGAGAGTGCGGGGGCGAGAGAGAGAGTGCGGGGGCGAGAGAGAGAGTGCGGGGGCGAGAGAGAGAGTGCGGGGGCGAGAGAGAGTGCGGGGGCGAGAGAGAGAGCGAGTGCGAGAGAGAGAGCGAGTGCGAGAGAGTGAGAGCGAGTGGGGGGAGAGAGAGTGGGGGAGAAAGAGAGAGCGCGAGCGGGGGAGAGAGAGAGAGCGCGAGCGGGGGAGAGAGAGAGAGCGCGAGCGGGGGAGAGAGAGAGGGAGCGAGTGGGGGAGAGAGAGTGAGAGCGAGCGGGGGAGAGAGAGTGAGAGCGAGCGGGGGAGAGAAAGTGAGAGCGAGCGGGGGAGAGAGAGTGAGAGCGAGCGGGGGAGAGAAAGTGAGAGCGAGTGTGGGGGAGAGAGAGAGAGCGAGTGTGGGGGAGAGAGAGAGAGCGAGTGTGGGGGAGAGAGAGAGAGAGAGCGAGTGTGGGGGAGAGAGAGAGAGCTAGTGTGGGAGAGAGAGAGCGAGTGTGGGGGAGAGAGAGAGAGAGCGAAGGGTGGAGAGAGAGAGAGAGCACGAGTGTGGGAGAGAGAGAGAGCACGAGTGTGGGAGAGAGAGAGAGCGCGAGTGTGGGAGAGAGAGAGCGTGAGTGGGGGAGAGGGATAAAGAGGGAGGGAGGGGATGTGAGAGAGGGAGGGGAGAGAGAGAGAACGAGTGGGGAGAGAGGGAGAACGAAAGGGTAGAGGGAGAGGGAGGGGGAGAGAGAGAGAACGAGTGGGGAGAGAGAGAGAACGAAAGGGGAGAGGGAGGGGTAGAGAGAGGGAGGGGGCGAGAGAGGGAGCGAGTGGTGGAGAGAGAGACAGCGCGAGTGGGGGAGAGAGGGGGAGAGAGTGATGGACGGGGCGAGAGAGAGCGAGTGGGAGAGAAAGAGGGAGAGCGAGTTGGGTAAAGAGAGAGAGAGCGAGTGGGGTTAAGAGAGAGAGAGCGAGTGGGGTAGAGAGAGAGAGAGCGAGTGGGGTAGAGAGAGAGAGAGCGAGTGGGGTAGAGAGAGAGAGAGCGAGTGAGGTAGAGAGAGAGACAGCGAGTGGGGTAGAGAGAGAGAGAGCGAGTGGGGTAGAGAGAGAGAGAGCGAGTGGGGTAGAGAGAGACAGAGCGAGTTGGAGAGCGAGAGAGTGCGAGTGGCGGAGAGAGAGAGAGAGGCGGGCGGTAGAGAGAGGGAGCAAGTGGGTGAGAGAGAGTGCGGGGGCGAGAGAGAGAGTGCGAGAGTGGGGGAGAGAGAGTGAGAGCGAGTGGGGGAGAGAGAGTGAGAGCGAGTGGGGGCAGAGAGAGAGAGAGCGAGTGGGGGAGAGAGAGAGAGATCGCGAGTGGAGGAGAGAAAGAGAGAGCGCGCGTGTGTGGGAGAGAGAGAGAGAGAGAGCGCGAGTGTGGGAGAGAGAGAGAGCGCGAGTGTGGGAGAGAGAGAGAGCGCGAGTGTGGGAGAGAGAGAGAGCGCGAGTGTGGGAGAGAGAGAGAGCGCGAGTGTGGGAGAGAGAGAGAGCGCGAGTGTGGGTGAGAGAGAGCGCGAGTGTGGGAGAGAGAGAGAGCGTGAGTGGTGGAGAGAGATAAAGAGGGAGGGAGGGGGAGTGAGAGAGGGAGGGGAGAGAGAGAGAATGAGTGGGGAGAGAGAGAGAACGAAAGGGTAGAGGGAGAGGGAGGGGTAGAGAGCGAGTGTGGGAGAGAGAGAGAGAGCGCGAGTGTGGGAGAGAGAGAGAGCGCGAGTGTGGGAGAGAGAGAGAGTGCGAGTGGTGGTGAGATAGAGAGCGCGAGTGGGGGAGAGAGGGGGAGAGAGTGATGGAGGGGGCGAGAGAGAGAGCGAGTGGGGTAGAGAGAGGAAGAGCGAGTGGGGTAGAGAGAGAGAGAGCGAGTGGGGTAGAGAGAGAGAGAGCGAGTGGGGTAGAGAGAGTGAGAGCGAGTGGGGTAGAGAGAGAGAGGGCGAGTGGGGTAGAGAGAGAGAGGGCGAGTGGGGTAGAGAGAGAGAGGGCGAGTGGGGTAGAGAGAGAGAGGGCGAGTGGGGTAGAGAGAGAGAGAGCGAGTGGGGTAGAGAGAGAGAGAGCGAGTGGGGTAGAGAGAGAGAGCTGTCGGGTAGAGAGAGAGAGAGCGAGTGGGGTAGAGAGAGAGAGAGCGAGTGGGGTAGAGAGAGAGAGGGCGAGTGGGGTAGAGAGAGAGAGGGCGAGTGGGGTAGAGAGAGAGAGGGCAAGTGGGGTAGAGAGAGAGAGAGCGAGTGGGGTAGAGAGAGAGAGGGCGAGTGGGGTAGAGAGAGAGAGGGCGAGTGGGGTAGAGAGAGAGAGGGCGAGTGGGGTAGAGAGAGGGCGAGTGGGGTAGAGAGAGAGAGGGCGAGTGGGGTAGAGAGAGAGAGGGCGAGTTGGGTAGAGAGAGACAGAGCGAGTGGGGTAGAGAGAGACAGAGCGAGTTGGAGAGCGAGAGAGTGCGAGTGGCGGAGAGAGAGAGAGAGGCGGGCGGTAGAGAGAGGGAGCAAGTGGGTGAGAGAGAGTGCGGGGGCGAGAGAGAGAGTGCGCGAGTGGGGGAGAGAGAGTGAGAGCGAGTGGGGGCAGAGAGAGTGAGAGCGAGTGGGGGAGAGAGAGAGAGATCGCGAGTGGAGGAGAGAAAGAGAGAGCGCGCGTGTGTGGGAGAGAGAGAGAGAGAGAGCGCGAGTGTGGGAGAGAGAGGGAGCGCGAGTGTGGGAGAGAGAGAGAGCGAATGTGGGAGAGAGAGAGAGCGCGAGTGTGGGAGAGAGAGAGAGCGCGAGTGTGGGTGAGAGAGAGCGCGAGTGTGGGAGAGAGAGAGAGCGTGAGTGGTGGAGAGAGATAAAGAGGGAGGGAGGGGGAGTGAGAGAGGGAGGGGAGAGAGAGAGAATGAGTGGGGAGAGAGAGAGAACGAAAGGGTAGAGGGAGAGGGAGGGGTAGAGAGCGAGTGTGGGAGAGAGAGAGAGAGCGCGAGTGTGGGAGAGAGAGAGAGCGCGAGTGTGGGAGAGAGAGAGAGCGCGAGTGGTGGTGAGATAGAGAGCGCGAGTGGGGGAGAGAGGGGGAGAGAGTGATGGAGGGGGCGAGAGAGAGAGCGAGTGGGGTAGAGAGAGGAAGAGCGAGTGGGGTAGAGAGAGAGAGAGCGAGTGGGGTAGAGAGAGTGAGAGCGAGTGGGGTAGAGAGAGAGAGCTGTCGGGTAGAGAGAGAGAGAGCGAGTGGGGTAGAGAGAGAGAGAGCGAGTGGGGTAGAGAGAGAGAGAGCGAGTGGGGTAGAGAGAGAGAGAGGGCGAGTGGGGTAGAGAGAGAGAGGGCGAGTGGGGTAGAGAGAGAGAGGGCGAGTGGGGTAGAGAGAGAGAGGGCGAGTGGGGTAGAGAGAGAGAGGGCGAGTGGGGTAGAGAGAGAGAGGGCGAGTGGGGTAGAGAGAGAGAGGGCGAGTGGGGTAGAGAGAGACAGAGCGAGTGGGGTAGAGAGAGACAGAGCGAGTGGGAGAGAGAGAGAGAGAGGGGGCGGTAGAGAGAGGGAGCAAGTGGGCGAGAGAGAGAGTGCGGGGGCGAGAGAGAGAGTGCGGGGGCGAGAGAGCGAGTGAGAGAGCGAGTGCGAGAGAGAGAGCGAGTGCGAGAGAGTGAGAGCGAGTGGGGGGAGAGAGAGTGGGGGAGAAAGAGAGAGCGCGAGCGGGGGAGAGAGAGAGAGCGCGAGCGGGGGAGAGAGAGAGAGCGCGAGCGGGGGAGAGAGAGAGGGAGCGAGTGGGGGAGAGAGAGTGAGAGCGAGCGGGGGAGAGAGAGTGAGAGCGAGCGGGGGAGAGAGAGTGAGAGCGAGCGGGGGAGAGAAAGTGAGAGCGAGTGGGGGAGAGAGAGAGAGCGAGTGTGGGGGAGAGAGAGAGAGCGAGTGTGGGGGAGAGAGAGAGAGCGAGTGTGGGGGAGAGAGAGAGAGAGAGCGAGTGTGGGGGAGAGAGAGAGAGAGAGCGAGTGTGTGGGAGAGAGAGAGAGAGAGCTTGTGTGGGAGAGAGAGAGCGAGTGTGGGGGAGAGAGAGAGAGAGCGAAGGGTGGAGAGAGAGAGAGAGAGAGAGAGTGGGGGAGAGAGAGAGAGCCCGAATGGGGGAGAGAGAGAGAGAGCCCTAGTAGGGGAAAGAGAGAGAGAGCGCGAGTGTGGGAGAGAGAGAGAGAGAGCGCGAGTGTGGGAGAGAGAGAGAGAGAGCCCGAGTGTGGGAGAGGGAGAGAGCCCGAGTGTGGGAGAGGGAGAGAGCCCGAGTGTGGGAGAGGGAGGGAGCCCGAGTGTGGGAGCGACAGAGAGAGGCCGAGTGTGGGAGAGAGAGAGAGAGAGAGCGCGAGTGTGGGAGAGAGAGAGAGAGAGAGAGAGTGCGAGTGTGGGAGAGAGAGAGAGAGAGAGAGAGAGCGCGAATGGGGGAGAGAGAGAGAGAGCGCGAGTGTGGGAGAGAGAGAGAGAGAGCGCGAGTGTGGGAGAGAGAGAGAGAGAGCGCGAGTGTGGGAGAGAGAGAGAGAGCGCGAGTGTGGGAGAGAGAGAGAGAGAGAGCGCGAGTGTGGGAGAGAGAGAGAGAGAGAGCGCGAGTGTGGGAGAGAGAGAGAGAGAGCGCGGGTGTGGGAGAGAGAGCGCGGGTGTGGGAGAGAGAGCGCGGGTGTGGGAGAGAGAGCGCGGGTGTGGGAGAGAGAGAGACTGCGCGTGAGTGTGGGAGAGAGAGAGAGAGAGCGCGAGTGTGGGAGAGAGAGAGAGAGCGCGAGTGTGGGAGAGAGAGAGCGCGAGTGTGGGAGAGAGAGAGAGCGCGAGTGTGGGAGAGAGAGAGAGCGCGAGTGTGGGAGAGAGAGAGAGCGCGGGTGTGGGTGAGAGAGAGCGCGGGTGTGGGAGAGAGAGAGACTGCGCGCGAGTGTGGGAGAGAGAGAGAGAGCGCGCGAGTGTGGGAGAGAGAGAGAGAGAGTGCGAGCACGAGTGTGGGAGAGAGAGAGAGAGCGCGAGTGTGGGAGAGAGAGAGAGAGAGCGCGAGTGTGGGAGAGAGAGAGAGCGCGAGTGTGGGAGAGAGAGAGAGCGCGAGTGTGGGAGAGAGAGAGAGAGAGCGCGAGTGTGGGAGAGAGTGAGAGAGAGCGCGGGTGTGGGAGAGAGAGAGAGAGAGCGCGGGTGTGGGAGAGAGAGAGACTGCGCGCGAGTGTGGGAGAGAGAGAGAAAGCGCGCGAGTGTGGGAGAGAGAGAGAGCACGCGAGTGTGGGAGAGAGAGAGAGCGCGAGTGTGGGAGAGAGAGAGCGCGAGTGTGGGAGAGATAGAGAGAGAGAGAGCGTGGGTGTGGGAGAGAGAGAGCGCGGGTGTGGGAGAGAGAGAGCGCGGGTGTGGGAGAGAGAGAGCGCGGGTGTGGGAGAGAGAGAGCGCGGGTGTGGGAGAGAGAGAGCGTGGGTGTGGGAGAGAGAGTGACTCCGCGCGAGTGTGGGAGAGAGAGAGAGAGAGAGAGAGCGCGAGTGTGGGAGAGAGAGAGAGCGCGCGAGTGTGGGAGAGAGAGAGCGAGCACGAGTGTGGGAGAGAGAGAGTGCGTGAGTGGGGGAGAGAGATAAAGAGGGAGGGAGGGGGATTGAGAGGGGGAGGGGAGAGAGAGAGAACGAGTGGGGAGAGAGAGAGAACGAAAGGGTAGAGGGAGAGGGAGGGGTAGAGAGCGAGTGGGGTGGAGAGAGAGAGCGCGAGTGGGGTGGAGAGAGAGAGCGCGAGTGGGGTGGAGAGAGAGAGAGCGAGTGGGGTGGAGAGAGAGAGAGCGAGTGGGGTGGAGAGAGAGAGAGCGAGTGGGGTGGAGAGAGAGAGAGCGAGTGGGGTGGAGAGAGGGAGAGAGCACGTGGTGGAGAGAGAGAGAGCACGTGGTGGAGAGTGGGAGAGAGCGAGTTGTGGAGAGTAGGAGAGAGCGAGTGGTGGAGAGAAGGAGAGAGCGAAGGTGGAGAGAAGGAGAGAGAGAGAGGGAGAGCGAGTGGGAGAGAGAGGGAGAGCGAGTGGGGTAGAGAGGGAGAGCGAGTGGGGTAGAGATAGAGAGAGAGAGAGCGAGTGGGGTCGAGAAGGAGAGAGCGAGTGGGGTCGAGAAGGAGAGAGCGAGTGGGGTAGAGAAGGAGAGAGCGAGTGGGGGAGACAGAGAAAGAGGGAGGGGGAGCGAGAGGAGTGGGGAGAGAGAGAGAACGAAAGGGGAGAGGGAGGGGCAGAGAGAGAGGGAGGGATTGGTGGAGAGAGAGGGAGGGGGCGAGAGAGGGAGGGAGTGGTGGAGAGAGAGACGGCGCGAGTGGCGGAGAGAGGAGGAGAGAGTGATGGAGGGGGCGAGAGAGAGAGTGAGTGGGAGAGAGAGGGAGGATGAGTGGGGTAGAGAGAGGGAGAGCGAGTGGGGTAGAGAGAGGGAGAGCGAGTGGGGTAGAGAGAGGGAGAGCGAGTGGGGTAGAGAGAGAGAGAGCGAGTGGGGTAGAGAGAGAGAGAGCGAGTGGGGTAGAGAGAGAGAGAACGAGTGGGGTAGAGAGAGAGAGAGCGAGTGGGGTAGAGAGAGAGAGAGGCGGGCGGTAGAGAGAGGGAGCAAGTGGGTGAGAGAGAGTGCGGGGCGAGAGAGAGAGAGCGCGAGTGCGAGATGGAGAGCGAGTGCGAGAGAGTGAGAGCGAGTGGGGGGAGAGAGAGTGAGAGCGAGTGGGTGAGAGACAGAGAGCGCGAGTGGGGGAGAGAGAGTGAGAGCGAGTGGGGGGAGAGAGAGTGAGAGCGAGTGGGGGGGAGAGAGTGAGAGCGAGTGGGGGAGAGAGAGTGAGAGCGAGTGGGGGAGAGAGAGTGAGAGCGAGTGGGGGAGAGAGAGTGAGAGCCCGAGTGTGGGAGAGAGAGAGAGAGCGCGGGTGTGGGAGAGAGAGAGACTGCGCGCGAGTGTGGGAGAGAGAGAGAGAGCGCGCGAGTGTGGGAGAGAGAGAGAGAGTGCGAGCACGAGTGTGGGGGAGAGAGAGAGAGAGCGCGAGTGTGGGAGAGAGAGAGAGAGCGCGAGTGTGGGAGAGAGAGAGAGCGCGAGTGTGGGAGAGAGAGAGAGCGCGAGTGCGGGAGAGAGAGAGAGAGAGAGCGCGAGTGTGGGAGAGAGTGAGAGAGAGCGCGGGTGTGGGAGAGAGAGAGAGAGAGCGCGGGTGTGGGAGAGAGAGAGACTGCGCGCGAGTGTGGGAGAGAGAGAGAAAGCGCGCGAGTGTGGGAGAGAGAGAGAGCACGCGAGTGTGGGAGAGAGAGAGAGCGCGAGTGTGGGAGAGAGAGAGCGCGAGTGTGGGAGAGATAGAGAGAGATTGAGAGCGTGGGTGTGGGAGAGAGAGAGCGAGGGTGTGGGAGAGAGAGAGCGCGGGTGTGGGAGAGAGAGAGCGCGGGTGTGGGAGAGAGAGAGCGCGGGTGTGGGAGAGAGAGAGCGTGGGTGTGGGAGAGAGAGTGACTCCGCGCGAGTGTGGGAGAGAGAGAGAGAGAGAGAGAGAGAGAGCGCGAGTGTGGGAGAGAGAGAGAGAGCGCGAGTGTGGGAGAGAGAGAGAGCGCGCGAGTGTGGGAGAGAGAGAGCGAGCACGAGTGTGGGAGAGAGAGAGTGCGTGAGTGGGGGAGAGAGATAAAGAGGGAGGGAGGGGGATTGAGAGGGGGAGGGGAGAGAGAGAGAACGAGTGGGGAGAGAGAGAGAACGAAAGGGTAGAGGGAGAGGGAGGGGTAGAGAGCGAGTGGGGTGGAGAGAGAGAGCGCGAGTGGGGTGGAGAGAGAGAGCGCGAGTGGGGTGGAGAGAGAGAGCACGAGTGGGGTGGAGAGAGAGAGAGCGAGTGGGGTGGAGAGAGAGAGAGCGAGTGGGGTGGAGAGAGAGCGAGTGGGGTGGAGAGAGAGAGAGCGAGTGGGGTGGAGAGAGGGAGAGAGCACGTGGTGGAGAGAGGGAGAGAGCGAGTGGTGGAGAGAGAGAGAGCACGTGGTGGAGAGTGGGAGAGAGCGAGTTGTGGAGAGTAGGAGAGAGCGAGTGGTGGAGAGAAGGAGAGAGCGAAGGTGGAGAGAAGGAGAGAGCGAGTGGGGGAGAGAGAGGGAGAGCGAGTGGGAGAGAGAGGGAGAGCGAGTGGGGTAGAGAGGGAGAGCGAGTGGGGTAGAGATAGAGAGAGAGAGAGCGAGTGGGGTCGAGAAGGAGAGAGCGAGTGGGGTCGAGAAGGAGAGAGCGAGTGGGGTAGAGAAGGAGAGAGCGAGTGGGGGAGACAGAGAAAGAGGGAGGGGGAGCGAGAGGAGTGGGGAGAGAGAGAGAACGAAAGGGGAGAGGGAGGGGCAGAGAGAGAGGGAGGGATTGGTGGAGAGAGAGGGAGGGGGCGAGAGAGGGAGGGAGTGGTGGAGAGAGAGACGGCGCGAGTGGCGGAGAGAGGAGGAGAGAGTGATGGAGGGGGCGAGAGAGAGAGTGAGTGGGAGAGAGAGGGAGGATGAGTGGGGTAGAGAGAGGGAGAGCGAGTGGGGTAGAGAGAGGGAGAGCGAGTGGGGTAGAGAGAGGGAGAGCGAGTGGGGTAGAGAGAGAGAGAGCGAGTGGGGTAGAGAGAGAGAGAGCGAGTGGGGTAGAGAGAGAGAGAACGAGTGGGGTAGAGAGAGAGAGAGCGAGTGGGGTAGAGAGAGAGAGAGGCGGGCGGTAGAGAGAGGGAGCAAGTGGGTGAGAGAGAGTGCGGGGCGAGAGAGAGAGAGCGCGAGTGCGAGATGGAGAGCGAGTGCGAGAGAGTGAGAGCGAGTGGGGGGAGAGAGAGTGAGAGCGAGTGGGTGAGAGACAGAGAGCGCGAGTGGGGGAGAGAGAGTGAGAGCGAGTGGGGGGAGAGAGAGTGAGAGCGAGTGGGGGGGAGAGAGTGAGAGCGAGTGGGGGGAGAGAGTGAGAGCGAGTGGGGGAGAGAGAGTGAGAGCGAGTGGGGGAGAGAGAGTGAGAGCGAGTGGGGGAGAGAGAGTGAGAGCCCGAGTGTGGGAGAGAGAGTGAGAGCCCGAGTGTGGGAGAGAGAGAGAGAGCGCGGGTGTGGGAGAGAGAGAGAGAGAGCACGAGTGTGGGAGAGAGAGAGAGCGTGAGTGGGGGAGAGAGATAAAGAGGGAGGGAGGGGAAGTGAGAGTGGGAGGGAAGAGAGAGAGAACGAGTGTGGAGAGAGAGAGAACGAAAGGGTAGAGGGAGAGGGAGGGGGAGAGAGAGAACGAGTGGGGAGAGAGAGAGAATGAGTGGGGAGAGAGAGAGAATGAAAGGGGAGAGTGAGGGGTAGAGAGAGGGAGGGGGCGAGAGAGGGAGCGAGTGGTGGAGAGAGAGATGGCACGAGTGGGGGAGAGAGGGGGAGAGTGATGGAGGGGGCGAGAGAGAGAGCGAGTGGGAGAGAGAGAGGGAGAGCGAGTGGGGTAGAGAGAGAGAGAACGAGTGGGGTAGAGAGAGAGAGAGCGAGTGAGGTAGAGAGAGAGAGAGCGAGTGAGGTAGAGAGAGAGAGAGCGAGTGGGGAGAGAGAGAGAGAGCGAGTGGGGTAGAGAGAGAGAGAGCGAGTGGCAGAGAGAGAGAGGCGGGCGGTAGAGAGAGGGAGCAAGTGGGTGAGAGAGAGTGTGGGGGCGAGAGAGAGAGAGTGCAAGAGAGAGAGTGAGAACGAGTGGGGGAGAGAGAGTGAGAGCGAGTGGGGGAGAGAGAGTGAGAGCGAGTGGGGGCAGAGAGTGAGAGCGAGTGCGGGAGAGAGAGAGAGATCGCGAGTGGGGAGAGAGAGAGAGAGAGCGCGCGCGAGTGTGGGAGAGAGAGAGAGCGTGAGTGGTGGAGAGAGATAAAGAGGGAGGGAGGGGGAGTGAGAGAGGGAGGGGAGAGAGAGAGAATGAGTGGGGAGAGAGAGAGAACGAAAGGGTAGAGGGAGAGGGAGGGGTAGAGAGCGAGTGTGGGAGAGAGAGAGAGAGCGCGAGTGTGGGAGAGAGAGAGAGCGCGAGTGTGGGAGAGAGAGAGAGTGCGAGTGGTGGTGAGATAGAGAGCGCGAGTGGGGGAGAGAGGGGGAGAGAGTGATGGAGGGGGCGAGAGAGAGAGCGAGTGGGGTAGAGAGAGGAAGAGCGAGTGGGGTAGAGAGAGAGAGAGCGAGTGGGGTAGAGAGAGTGAGAGCGAGTGGGGTAGAGAGAGAGAGCTGTCGGGTAGAGAGAGAGAGAGCGAGTGGGGTAGAGAGAGAGAGAGCGAGTGGGGTAGAGAGAGAGAGAGCGAGTGGGGTAGAGAGAGAGAGGGCGAGTGGGGTAGAGAGAGAGAGGGCGAGTGGGGTAGAGAGAGAGATGGCGAGTGGGGTAGAGAGAGAGAGGGCGAGTGGGGTAGAGAGAGAGAGGGCGAGTGGGGTAGAGAGAGAGATGGCGAGTGGGGTAGAGAGAGAGAGGGCGAGTTGGGTAGAGAGAGACAGAGCGAGTGGGGTAGAGAGAGACAGAGCGAGTTGGAGAGAGAGAGAGAGAGAGGGGGCGGTAGAGAGAGGGAGCAAGTGGGCGAGAGAGAGAGTGCGGGGGCGAGAGAGAGAGTGCGGGGGCGAGAGAGAGAGTGCGAGAGAGTGAGAGCGAGTGGGGGGAGAGCGAGTGGGGGAGAAAGAGAGAGCGCGAGCGGGGGAGAGAGAGTGAGAGCGAGCGGGGGAGAGAAAGTGAGAGCGAGTGTGGGGGAGAGAGAGAGAGCGAGTGTGGGGGAGAGAGAGAGAGCGAGTGTGGGGGAGAGAGAGAGAGAGAGCGAGTGTGGGGGAGAGAGAGAGAGAGAGAGCTAGTGTGGGAGAGAGAGAGCGAGTGTGGGGGAGAGAGAGAGAGAGCGAAGGGTGGAGAGAGAGAGAGAGCACGAGTGTGGGAGAGAGAGAGCGCGCGAGTGTGGGAGAGAGAGAGCGTGAGTGGGGGAGAGGGATAAAGAGGGAGGGAGGGGATGTGAGAGAGGGAGGGGAGAGAGAGAGAACGAGTGGGGAGAGAGGGAGAACGAAAGGGTAGAGGGAGAGGGAGGGGAGAGAGAGAGAACGAGTGGGGAGAGAGAGAGAACGAAAGGGGAGAGGGAGGGGTAGAGAGAGGGAGGGGGCGAGAGAGGGAGCGAGTGGTGGAGAGAGAGACAGCGCGAGTGGGGGAGAGAGGGGGAGAGAGTGATGGACGGGGCGAGAGAGAGCGAGTGGGAGAGAGAGAGGGAGAGCGAGTTGGGTAAAGAGAGTGAGAGCGAGTGGGGTAAAGAGAGTGAGAGCGAGTGGGGGAGAGAGAGTGAGAGCGAGTGGGGGAGAGAGAGTGAGAGCCCGAGTGTGGGAGAGAGAGTGAGAGCCCGAGTGTGGGAGAGAGAGAGAGAGCGCGGGTGTGGGAGAGAGAGAGAGAGAGCACGAGTGTGGGAGAGAGAGAGAGCGTGAGTGGGGGAGAGAGATAAAGAGGGAGGGAGGGGAAGTGAGAGTGGGAGGGAAGAGAGAGAGAACGAGTGTGGAGAGAGAGAGAACGAAAGGGTAGAGGGAGAACGAGTGGGGAGAGAGAGAGAACGAGTGGGGAGAGAGAGAGAACGAGTGGGGAGAGAGAGAGAATGAGTGGGGAGAGAGAGAGAATGAAAGGGGAGAGGGAGGGGTAGAGAGAGGGAGGGGTAGAGAGAGGGAGGGGGCGAGAGAGGGAGCGAGTGGTGGAGAGAGAGATGGCACGAGTGGGGGAGAGAGGGGGAGAGTGATGGAGGGGGCGAGAGAGAGAGCGAGTGGGAGAGAGAGAGGGAGAGCGAGTGGGGTAGAGAGAGAGAGAACGAGTGGGGTAGAGAGAGAGAGAGCGAGTGAGGTAGAGAGAGAGAGAGCGAGTGAGGTAGAGAGAGAGAGAGCGAGTGGGGAGAGAGGGAGAGAGCGAGTGGGGTAGAGAGAGAGAGAGAGCGAGTGGCAGAGAGAGAGAGAGCGAGTGGCAGAGAGAGAGAGGCGGGCGGTAGAGAGAGGGAGCAAGTGGGTGAGAGAGAGTGTGGGGGCGAGAGAGAGAGAGTGCAAGAGAGAGAGTGAGAACGAGTGGGGGAGAGAGAGTGAGAGCGAGTGGGGGAGAGAGAGTGAGAGCGAGTGGGGGAGAGAGAGTGAGAGCGTGTGGGGGCAGAGAGTGAGAGCGAGTGCGGGAGAGAGAGAGAGATCGCGAGTGGGGGAGAGAGAGAGAGAGCGCGCGCGAGTGTGGGAGAGAGAGAGTGCGCGTGTGTGGGAGAGAGAGAGAGAGAGAGCGCGAGTGTGGGAGAGAGAGAGAGAGAGCACGAGTGTGGGAGAGAGAGAGAGAGAGAGCACGAGTGTGGGAGAGAGAGAGCGCGAGTGTGGGAGAGAGAGAGAGCGTGAGTGCTGGAGAGAGATAAAGAGGGAGGGAGGGGGAGTGAGAGAGGGAGGGGAGAGAGAGAGAACGAGTGGGGAGAGAGAGAGAACGAAAGGGGAGAGGGAGGGGTAGAGAGCGAGTGTGGGAGAGAGAGAGAGAGCGAGTGGGGTAGAGAGAGAGGGAGAGCGAGTGGGGGAGAGAGAGTGAGAGCGAGTGGGGGAGAGAGAGTGAGAGCGAGTGGGGGAGAGAGAGTGAGAGCCCGAGTGTGGGAGAGAGAGAGAGAGCGCGGGTGTGGGAGAGAGAGAGAGAGAGCACGAGTGTGGGAGAGAGAGAGAGCGTGAGTGGGGGAGAGAGATAAAGAGGGAGGGAGGGGAAGTGAGAGTGGGAGGGAAGAGAGAGAGAACGAGTGTGGAGAGAGAGAGAACAAAAGGGTAGAGGGAGAGGGAGGGGGAGAGAGAGAACGAGTGGGGAGAGAGAGAGAATGAGTGGGGAGAGAGAGAGAATGAAAGGGGAGAGTGAGGGGTAGAGAGAGGGAGGGGGCGAGAGAGGGAGCGAGTGGTGGAGAGAGAGATGGCACGAGTGGGGGAGAGAGGGGGAGAGTGATGGAGGGGGCGAGAGAGAGAGCGAGTGGGAGAGAGAGAGGGAGAGCGAGTGGGGTAGAGAGAGAGAGAACGAGTGGGGTAGAGAGAGAGAGAGCGAGTGAGGTAGAGAGAGAGAGAGCGAGTGAGGTAGAGAGAGAGAGAGCGAGTGGGGAGAGAGAGAGAGAGCGAGTGGGGTAGAGAGAGAGAGAGCGAGTGGCAGAGAGAGAGAGGCGGGCGGTAGAGAGAGGGAGCAAGTGGGTGAGAGAGAGTGTGGGGGCGAGAGAGAGAGAGTGCAAGAGAGAGAGTGAGAACGAGTGGGGGAGAGAGAGTGAGAGCGAGTGGGGGAGAGAGAGTGAGAGCGAGTGGGGGCAGAGAGTGAGAGCGAGTGCGGGAGAGAGAGAGAGATCGCGAGTGGGGAGAGAGAGAGAGAGAGCGCGCGCGAGTGTGGGAGAGAGAGAGAGCGTGAGTGGTGGAGAGAGATAAAGAGGGAGGGAGGGGGAGTGAGAGAGGGAGGGGAGAGAGAGAGAATGAGTGGGGAGAGAGAGAGAACGAAAGGGTAGAGGGAGAGGGAGGGGTAGAGAGCGAGTGTGGGAGAGAGAGAGAGAGCGCGAGTGTGGGAGAGAGAGAGAGCGCGAGTGTGGGAGAGAGAGAGAGTGCGAGTGGTGGTGAGATAGAGAGCGCGAGTGGGGGAGAGAGGGGGAGAGAGTGATGGAGGGGGCGAGAGAGAGAGCGAGTGGGGTAGAGAGAGGAAGAGCGAGTGGGGTAGAGAGAGAGAGAGCGAGTGGGGTAGAGAGAGTGAGAGCGAGTGGGGTAGAGAGAGAGAGCTGTCGGGTAGAGAGAGAGAGAGCGAGTGGGGTAGAGAGAGAGAGAGCGAGTGGGGTAGAGAGAGAGAGAGCGAGTGGGGTAGAGAGAGAGAGGGCGAGTGGGGTAGAGAGAGAGAGGGCGAGTGGGGTAGAGAGAGAGAGGGCGAGTGGGGTAGAGAGAGAGATGGCGAGTGGGGTAGAGAGAGAGAGGGCGAGTGGGGTAGAGAGAGAGAGGGCGAGTGGGGTAGAGAGAGAGAGGGCGAGTGGGGTAGAGAGAGAGAGGGCGAGTTGGGTAGAGAGAGACAGAGCGAGTGGGGTAGAGAGAGACAGAGCGAGTTGGAGAGAGAGAGAGAGAGAGGGGGCGGTAGAGAGAGGGAGCAAGTGGGCGAGAGAGAGAGTGCGGGGGCGAGAGAGAGAGTGCGGGGGCGAGAGAGAGAGTGCGAGAGAGTGAGAGCGAGTGGGGGGAGAGCGAGTGGGGGAGAAAGAGAGAGCGCGAGCGGGGGAGAGAGAGTGAGAGCGAGCGGGGGAGAGAAAGTGAGAGCGAGTGTGGGGGAGAGAGAGAGAGCGAGTGTGGGGGAGAGAGAGAGAGCGAGTGTGGGGGAGAGAGAGAGAGAGAGCGAGTGTGGGGGAGAGAGAGAGAGAGAGAGCTAGTGTGGGAGAGAGAGAGCGAGTGTGGGGGAGAGAGAGAGAGAGCGAAGGGTGGAGAGAGAGAGAGAGCACGAGTGTGGGAGAGAGAGAGCGTGCGAGTGTGGGAGAGAGAGAGCGTGAGTGGGGGAGAGGGATAAAGAGGGAGGGAGGGGATGTGAGAGAGGGAGGGGAGAGAGAGAGAACGAGTGGGGAGAGAGGGAGAACGAAAGGGTAGAGGGAGAGGGAGGGGGAGAGAGAGAGAACGAGTGGGGAGAGAGAGAGAACGAAAGGGGAGAGGGAGGGGTAGAGAGAGGGAGGGGGCGAGAGAGGGAGCGAGTGGTGGAGAGAGAGACAGCGCGAGTGGGGGAGAGAGGGGGAGAGAGTGATGGACGGGGTGAGAGAGAGCGAGTGGGAGAGAGAGAGGGAGAGCGAGTTGGGTAAAGAGAGTGAGAGCGAGTGGGGGAGAGAGAGTGAGAGCGAGTGGGGGAGAGAGAGTGAGAGCGAGTGGGGGAGAGAGAGTGAGAGCGAGTGGGGGAGAGAGAGTGAGAGCCCGAGTGTGGGAGAGAGAGTGAGAGCCCGAGTGCGGGAGAGAGAGAGAGAGCGCGGGTGTGGGAGAGAGAGAGAGAGAGCACGAGTGTGGGAGAGAGAGAGAGCGTGAGTGGGGGAGAGAGATAAAGAGGGAGGGAGGGGAAGTGAGAGTGGGAGGGAAGAGAGAGAGAACGAGTGTGGAGAGAGAGAGAGCGAAAGGGTAGAGAGAGAACGAGTGGGGAGAGAGAGAGAATGAGTGGGGAGAGAGAGAGAATGAAAGGGGAGAGGGAGGGGTAGAGAGAGGGAGGGGGCGAGAGAGGGAGCGAGTGGTGGAGAGAGAGATGGCACGAGTGGGGGAGAGAGGGGGAGAGTGATGGAGGGGGCGAGAGAGAGAGCGAGTGGGAGAGAGAGAGGGAGAGCGAGTGGGGTAGAGAGAGAGAGAACGAGTGGGGTAGAGAGAGAGAGAGCGAGTGAGGTAGAGAGAGAGAGAGCGAGTGAGGTAGAGAGAGAGAGAGCGAGTGGGGAGAGAGAGAGAGAGCGAGTGGGGTAGAGAGAGAGAGAGAGCGAGTGGCAGAGAGAGAGAGAGCGAGTGGCAGAGAGAGAGAGGCGGGCGGTAGAGAGAGGGAGCAAGTGGGTGAGAGAGAGTGTGGGGGCGAGAGAGAGAGAGTGCAAGAGAGAGAGTGAGAACGAGTGGGGGAGAGAGAGTGAGAGCGAGTGGGGGAGAGAGAGTGAGAGCGAGTGGGGGAGAGAGAGTGAGAGCGTGTGGGGGCAGAGAGTGAGAGCGAGTGCGGGAGAGAGAGAGAGATCGCGAGTGGGGGAGAGAGAGAGAGAGCGCGGGCGAGTGTGGGAGAGAGAGAGTGCGCGTGTGTGGGAGAGAGAGAGAGAGAGAGCGCGAGTGTGGGAGAGAGAGAGAGAGAGCACGAGTGTGGGAGAGAGAGAGAGAGAGAGCACGAGTGTGGGAGAGAGAGAGCGCGAGTGTGGGAGAGAGAGAGAGCGTGAGTGCTGGAGAGAGATAAAGAGGGAGGGAGGGGGAGTGAGAGAGGGAGGGGAGAGAGAGAGAACGAGTGGGGAGAGAGAGAGAACGAAAGGGGAGAGGGAGGGGTAGAGAGCGAGTGTGGGAGAGAGAGAGAGAGCGAGTGGGGTAGAGAGAGAGGGAGCAAGTGGGTGAGAGAGAGTGTGGGGGCGAGAGAGAGAGAGCGCGAGTGGGGGAGAGAGAGTGAGAGCGAGTGGGGGAGAGAGAGTGAGAGCGAGTGGGGGAGAGAGAGTGAGAGCGAGTGGGGGAGAGAGAGTGAGAGCGAATGGGGGCAGAGAGTGAGAGCGAGTGCGGGAGAGAGAGAGAGATCGCGAGTGGGGGAGAGAGAGAGCGCGCGAGTGTGGGAGAGAGAGAGAGAGAGCGCGAGTGTGGGAGAGAGAGAGAGCGCGAGTGTGGGAGAGAGAGAGCGCGAGTGTGGGAGAGAGAGAGCGTGAGTGGTGGAGAGAGATAAAGAGGGAGGGAGGGGGAGTGAGAGAGGGAGGGGAGAGAGAGAGAACGAGTGGGGAGAGAGAGAGAACGAAAGGGTAGAGGGAGAGGGAGGGGTAGAAAGCGAGTGTGGGAGAGAGAGAGAGCGCGAGTGTGGGAGAGAGAGAGAGCGCGAGTGTGGGAGAGAGAGAGAGCGCGAGTGGTGGAGAGATAGACAGCGCGAGTGGGGGAGAGAGGGGGAGAGAGTGATGGAGGGGGCGAGAGAGAGACGAGTGGGGTAGAGAGAGGGAGAGCGAGTGGGGTAGAGAGAGAGAGAGCGAGTGGGGTGCAGAGAGAGAGAGCGAGTGGGGTGCAGAGAGAGAGAGCGAGTGAGGTAGAGAGAGAGAGAGCGAGTGAAGTAGAGAGAGAGAGAGCGAGTGAGGTAGAGAGAGGGAGCGAGTGGGGTAGAGAGAGAGAGAGAGCGAGTGGGGTAGAGAGAGAGAGAGCGAGTGGCAGAGAGAGAGAGGCGGGCGGTAGAGAGAGGGAGCAAGTGGGTGAGAGAGAGTGTGGGGGCGAGAGAGAGAGAGTGCAAGAGAGAGAGTGAGAACGAGTGGGGGAGAGAGAGTGAGAGCGAGTGGGGGAGAGCGAGTGGGGGAGAGAGAGTGAGAGCGAGTGGGGGAGAGAGAGTGAGAGCGAGTGGGGGCAGAGAGTGAGAGCGAGTGCGGGAGAGAGAGAGAGATCGCGAGTGGGGGAGAGAGAGAGAGAGAGCGCGCGCGAGTGTGGGAGAGAGAGAGAGAGCGCGAGTGTGGGTGAGAGAGAGCGCGAGTGTGGGAGAGAGAGAGAGCGTGAGTGGTGGAGAGAGATAAAGAGGGAGGGAGGGGGAGTGAGAGAGGGAGGGGAGAGAGAGAGAATGAGTGGGGAGAGAGAGAGAACGAAAGGGTAGAGGGAGAGGGAGGGGTAGAGAGCGAGTGTGGGAGAGAGAGAGAGAGCGCGAGTGTGGGAGAGAGAGAGAGCGCGAGTGTGGGAGAGAGAGAGAGTGCGAGTGGTGGTGAGATAGAGAGCGCGAGTGGGGGAGAGAGGGGGAGAGAGTGATGGAGGGGGCGAGAGAGAGAGCGAGTGGGGTAGAGAGAGGAAGAGCGAGTGGGGTAGAGAGAGAGAGAGCGAGTGGGGTAGAGAGAGTGAGAGCGAGTGGGGTAGAGAGAGAGAGCTGTCGGGTAGAGAGAGAGAGAGCGAGTGGGGTAGAGAGAGAGAGAGCGAGTGGGGTAGAGAGAGAGAGAGCGAGTGGGGTAGAGAGAGAGAGAGCGAGTGGGGTAGAGAGAGAGAGAGCGAGTGGGGTAGAGAGAGAGAGGGCGAGTGGGGTAGAGAGAGAGAGGGCGAGTGGGGTAGAGAGAGAGAGGGCGAGTGGGGTAGAGAGAGAGAGGGCGAGTGGGGTAGAGAGAGAGAGGGCGAGTGGGGTAGAGAGAGAGAGGGCGAGTGGGGTAGAGAGAGAGAGGGCGAGTGGGGTAGAGAGAGAGAGGGCGAGTGGGGTAGAGAGAGAGAGGGCGAGTGGGGTAGAGAGAGAGAGGGCGAGTGGGGTAGAGAGAGAGAGGGCGAGTTGGGTAGAGAGAGACAGAGCGAGTGGGGTAGAGAGAGACAGAGCGAGTTGGAGAGAGAGAGAGGGGGCGGTAGAGAGAGGGAGCAAGTGGGCGAGAGAGAGAGTGCGGGGGCGAGAGAGCGCGAGCGGGGGAGAGAGAGAGAGCGCGAGCGGGGGAGAGAGAGAGAGCGCGAGCGGGGGAGAGAGAGAGGGAGCGAGCGGGGGAGAGAGAGTGAGAGCGAGCGGGGGAGAGAGAGTGAGAGCGAGCGGGGGAGAGAAAGTGAGAGCGAGTGGGGGAGAGAGAGAGAGCGAGTGTGGGGGAGAGAGAGAGAGCGAATGTGGGGGAGAGAGAGAGAGAGAGCGAGTGTGGGGGAGAGAGGGAGAGAGAGAGCGAGTGTGGGGGAGAGAGAGAGAGAGCGAAGGGTGGAGAGAGAGAGAGAGCACGAGTGTGGGAGAGAGAGAGAGCACGAGTGTGGGAGAGAGAGAGAGCGCGAGTGTGGGAGAGAGAGAGCGTGAGTGGGGGAGAGGGATAAAGAGGGAGGGAGGGGATGTGAGACAGGGAGGGGAGAGAGAGAGAACGAGTGGGGAGAGAGGGAGAACGAAAGGGTAGAGGGAGAGGGAGGGGGAGAGAGAGAGAACGAGTGGGGAGAGAGAGAGAACGAAAGGGGAGAGGGAGGGTTAGAGAGAGGGAGGGGGCGAGAGAGGGAGCGAGTGGTGGAGAGAGAGACAGCGCGAGTGGGGGAGAGAGGGGGAGAGAGTGATGGACGGGGCGAGAGAGAGCGAGTGGGAGAGAGAGAGGGAGAGCGAGTTGGGTAAAGAGAGAGAGAGCGAGTGGGGTAGAGAGAGAGAGAGCGAGTGGGGTAGAGAGAGAGAGAGCGAGTGGGGTAGAGAGAGAGAGAGCGAGTGAGGTAGAGAGAGAGACAGCGAGTGGGGTAGAGAGAGAGAGAGCGAGTGGGGTAGAGAGAGAGAGAGCGAGTGGGGTAGAGAGAGACAGAGCGAGTTGGAGAGCGAGAGAGTGCGAGTGGCGGAGAGAGAGAGAGAGGCGGGCGGTAGAGAGAGGGAGCAAGTGGGTGAGAGAGAGTGCGGGGGCGAGAGAGAGAGTGCGCGAGTGGGGGAGAGAGAGTGAGAGCGAGTGGGGGCAGAGAGAGTGAGAGCGAGTGGGGGCAGAGAGAGTGAGAGCGAGTGGGGGAGAGAGAGAGAGATCGCGAGTGGAGGAGAGAAAGAGAGAGCGCGCGTGTGTGGGAGAGAGAGAGAGAGCGCGAGTGTGGGGGAGAGAGAGAGAGCGCGAGTGTGGGAGAGAGAGAGAGCGCGAGTGTGGGAGAGAGAGAGAGCGCGAGTGTGGGAGAGAGAGAGAGCGCGAGTGTGGGAGAGAGAGAGAGCGCGAGTGTGGGTGAGAGAGAGCGCGAGTGTGGGAGAGAGAGAGAGCGTGAGTGGTGGAGAGAGATAAAGAGGGAGGGAGGGGGAGTGAGAGAGGGAGGGGAGAGAGAGAGAATGAGTGGGGAGAGAGAGAGAACGAAAGGGTAGAGGGAGAGGGAGGGGTAGAGAGCGAGTGTGGGAGAGAGAGAGAGAGCGCGAGTGTGGGAGAGAGAGAGAGAGCGCGAGTGTGGGAGAGAGAGAGAGCGCGAGTGTGGGAGAGAGAGAGAGTGCGAGTGGTGGTGAGATAGAGAGCGCGAGTGGGGGAGAGAGGGGGAGAGAGTGATGGAGGGGGCGAGAGAGAGAGCGAGTGGGGTAGAGAGAGGAAGAGCGAGTGGGGTAGAGAGAGGAAGAGCGAGTGGGGTAGAGAGAGTGAGAGCGAGTGGGGTAGAGAGAGAGAGCTGTCGGGTAGAGAGAGAGAGAGCGAGTGGGGTAGAGAGAGAGAGAGCGAGTGGGGTAGAGAGAGAGAGCGAGTGGGGTAGAGAGAGAGAGGGCGAGTGGGGTAGAGAGAGAGAGGGCGAGTGGGGTAGAGAGAGAGAGGGCGAGTGGGGTAGAGAGAGAGAGGGCGAGTGGGGTAGAGAGAGAGAGGGCGAGTGGGGTAGAGAGAGAGAGGGCGAGTGGGGTAGAGAGAGAGAGGGCGAGTGGGGTAGAGAGAGAGAGGGCGAGTTGGGTAGAGAGAGACAGAGCGAGTGGGGTAGAGAGAGACTGAGCGAGTTGGAGAGAGAGAGAGAGAGGGGGCGGTAGAGAGAGGGAGCAAGTGGGCGAGAGAGAGAGTGCGGGGGCGAGAGAGAGTGCGGGGGCGAGAGAGAGAGTGCGGGGGCGAGAGAGAGAGAGCGAGTGAGAGAGCGAGTGCGAGAGAGAGAGCGAGTGCGAGAGAGTGAGAGCGAGTGGGGGGAGAGAGAGTGGGGGAGAAAGAGAGAGCGCGAGCGGGGGAGAGAGAGAGAGCGCGAGCGGGGGAGAGAGAGAGGGAGCAAGCGGGGGAGAGAGAGTGAGAGCGAGCGGGGGAGAGAGAGTGAGAGCGAGCGGGGGAGAGAAAGTGAGAGCGAGCGGGGGAGAGAAAGTGAGAGCGAGCGGGGGAGAGAGAGAGAGCGAGTGTGGGGAGAGAGAGAGAGCGAGTGTGGGGGAGAGAGAGAGAGAGCGAGTGTGGGGGAGAGAGAGAGAGAGAGCGAGTGTGGGGGAGAGAGAGAGAGAGAGCTAGTGTGGGAGAGAGAGAGCGAGTGTGGGGGAGAGAGAGAGAGAGCGAAGGGTGGAGAGAGAGAGAGAGAGAGAGAGTGGGGGAGAGAGAGAGAGCCCGAATGGGGGAGAGAGAGAGAGAGCCCTAGTGGGGGAAGAGAGAGAGAGCGCGAGTGTGGGAGAGAGAGAGAGAGAGTGCGAGTGTGGGAGAGAGAGAGAGAGAGAGCGCGAATGGGGGAGAGAGAGAGAGAGCCCGAGTTGCGGAAAGAGAGAGAGAGCGCGAGTGTGGGAGAGAGAGAGAGAGAGCGCGAGTGTGGGAGAGAGAGAGAGAGCGCGAGTGTGGGAGAGAGAGAGAGAGAGAGCGCGAGTGTGGGAGAGAGAGAGAGAGAGAGCGCGAGTGTGGGAGAGAGAGAGAGAGAGAGCGCGAGTGTGGGAGAGAGAGAGAGCGCGAGTGTGGGAGAGAGAGAGAGAGAGCGCGGGTGTGGGAGAGAGAGCACGGGTGTGGGGGAGAGAGAGCGCGGGTGTGGGAGAGAGAGAGCGCGGGTGTGGGAGAGAGAGAGCGCGGGTGTGGGAGAGAGAGAGCGCGGGTGTGGGAGAGAGAGAGCGCGGGTGTGGGAGAGAGAGAGACTGCGCGCGAGTGTGGGAGAGAGAGAGACTGCGCGCGAGTGTGGGAGAGAGAGAGAGAGAGCGCGAGTGTGGGAGAGAGAGAGAGCGCGAGTGTGGGAGAGACAGAGGGAGCGCGGGTGTGGGAGAGAGAGCGCGGGTGTGTGAGAGAGAGAGACTGCGCGCGAGTGTGGGAGAGAGAGAGAGAGAGCGCGCGAGTGTGGGAGAGAGAGAGAGAGCGCGAGTGTGGGAGAGAGAGAGAGAGCGCGAGTGTGGGAGAGAGAGAGAGCGCGAGTGTGGGAGAGAGAGAGAGAGAGAGCGCGAGTGTGGGAGAGAGAGAGAGAGAGCGCGGGTGTGGGAGAGAGAGAGAGAGAGCGCGGGTGTGGGAGAGAGAGAGAGAGAGCGCGGGTGTGGGAGAGAGAGAGACTGCGCGCGAGTGTGGGAGAGAGAGAGAGAGAGCGCGGGTGTGGGAGAGAGAGAGAGAGAGCGCGGGTGTGGGAGAGAGAGAGACTGCGCGCGAGTGTGGGAGAGAGAGAGAAAGCGCGAGTGTGGGAGAGAGAGAGAGAGAGAGAGAGAGCGCGAGTGTGGGAGAGAGAGAGAGAGAGAGCGCGAGTGTGGGAGAGAGAGAGAGCGCGAGTGTGGGACAGAGAGAGAGAGAGCGCGAGTGTGGGACAGAGAGAGAGAGAGCGCGGGTGTGGGACAGAGAGCGCGGGTGTGGGAGAGAGAGAGCGCGGGTGTGGGAGAGAGAGAGCGCGGGTGTGGGAGAGAGAGAGCGCGGGTGTGGGAGAGAGAGAGCGCGGGTGTGGGAGAGAGAGAGACTGCGCGCGAGTGTGGGAGAGAGAGAGACTGCGCGCGAGTGTGGGAGAGAGAGAGAGAGCGCGCGAGTGTGGGAGAGAGAGAGAGCGCGAGTGTGGGAGAGAGAGAGAGCGCGAGTGTGGGAGAGAGAGAGGGAGCGCGGGTGTGGGAGAGAGAGAGCGCGGGTGTGGGAGAGAGAGAGACTGCGCGCGAGTGTGGGAGAGAGCGCGCGAGTGTGGGAGAGAGAGAGAGAGTGCGAGCACGAGTGTGGGAGAGAGAGAGAGCGCGAGTGTGGGAGAGAGAGAGAGCGCGAGTGTGGGAGAGAGAGAGAGAGAGAGAGAGCGCGAGTGTGGGAGAGAGAGAGAGAGAGCGCGGGTGTGGGAGAGAGAGAGAGAGAGCGCGGGTGTGGGAGAGAGAGAGACTGCGCGCGAGTGTGGGAGAGAGAGAGAAAGCGCGCGAGTGTGGGAGAGAGAGAGAGCACGCGAGTGTGGGAGAGAGAGAGAGCGCGAGTGTGGGAGAGATAGAGAGCGCGAGTGTGGGAGAGATAGAGAGAGAGAGAGCGCGGGTGTGGGAGAGAGAGAGCGCGGGTGTGGGAGAGAGAGAGCGCGGGTGTGGGAGAGAGAGAGCGTGGGGGCGAGAGAGGGAGGAAGTGGTGGAGAGAGAGACGGCGCGAGTGGCGGAGAGAGGAGGAGAGAGTGATGGAGGGGGCGAGAGAGAGAGTGAGTGGGAGAGAGAGGGAGGATGAGTGGGGTAGAGAGAGGGAGAGCGAGTGGGGTAGAGAGAGGGAGAGCGAGTGGGGTAGAGAGAGGGAGAGCGAGTGGGGTAGAGAGAGGGAGAGCGAGTGGGGTAGAGAGAGGGAGAGCGAGTGGGGTAGAGAGAGGGAGAGCGAGTGGGGTAGAGAGAGGGAGAGCGAGTGGGGTAGAGAGAGAGAGAGCGAGTGGGGTAGAGAGAGAGAGAGCGAGTGGGGTAGAGAGAGAGAGAGCGAGTGGGGTAGAGAGAGAGAGAGCGAGTGGGGTAGAGAGAGAGAGAGAGCGAGTGGGGTAGAGAGAGAGAGAGGCGGGCGGTAGAGAGAGGGAGCAAGTGGGTGAGAGAGAGTGCGGGGCGAGAGAGAGAGAGCGCGAGTGCGAGATGGAGAGCGAGTGCGAGAGAGTGAGAGCGAGTGGGGGGAGAGAGAGTGAGAGCGAGTGGGTGAGAGACAGAGAGCGCGAGTGGGGGAGAGAGAGTGAGAGCGAGTGGGGGGAGAGAGAGTGAGAGCGAGTGGGGGAGAGAGAGTGAGAGCGAGTGGGGGAGAGAGAGTGAGAGCGAGTGGGGGAGAGAGAGTGAGAGCCCGAGTGTGGGAGAGAGAGAGAGAGAGCGCGGGTGTGGGAGGGAGAGAGAGAGAGCACGAGTGTGGGAGAGAGAGGGAGCGTGAGTGGGGGAGAGAGATAAAGAGGGAGGGAGGGGAAGTGAGAGTGGGAGGGAAGAGAGAGAGAACGAGTGTGGAGAGAGAGAGAACGAAAGGGTAGAGGGAGAGGGAGGGGGAGAGAGAGAATGAGTGGGGAGAGAGAGAGAATGAGTGGGGAGAGAGAGAGAATGAAAGGGGAGAGGGAGGGGTAGAGAGAGGGAGGGGGCGAGAGAGGGAGCGAGTGGTGGAGAGAGAGATGGCACGAGTGGGGGAGAGAGGGGGAGAGTGATGGAGGGGGCGAGAGAGAGAGCGAGTGGGAGAGAGAGAGGGAGAGCGAGTGGGGTAGAGAGAGAGAGAACGAGTGGGGTAGAGAGAGAGAGAGCGAGTGAGGTAGAGAGAGAGAGAGCGAGTGAGGTAGAGAGAGAGAGAGCGAGTGGGGAGAGAGAGAGAGAGCGAGTGGGGTAGAGAGAGAGAGAGCGAGTGGCAGAGAGAGAGAGGCGGGCGGTAGAGAGAGGGAGCAAGTGGGTGAGAGAGAGTGTGGGGGCGAGAGAGAGAGAGTGCAAGAGAGAGAGTGAGAACGAGTGGGGGAGAGAGAGTGAGAGCGAGTGGGGGAGAGAGAGTGAGAGCGAGTGGGGGAGAGAGAGTGAGAGCGAGTGGGGGCAGAGAGTGAGAGCGAGTGCGGGAGAGAGAGAGAGATCGCGAGTGGGGGAGAGAGAGAGAGAGCGCGCGCGAGTGTGGGAGAGAGAGAGAGTGCGCGTGTGTGGGAGAGAGAGAGAGAGAGAGCGCGAGTGTGGGAGAGAGAGAGAGAGAGAGCACGAGTGTGGGAGAGAGAGAGAGAGAGCACGAGTGTGGGAGAGAGAGAGCGCGAGTGTGGGAGAGAGAGAGAGCGTGAGTGCTGGAGAGAGATAAAGAGGGATGGAGGGGGAGTGAGAGAGGGAGGGGAGAGAGAGAGAACGAGTGGGGAGAGAGAGAGAATGAAAGGGGAGAGGGAGGGGTAGAGAGCGAGTGTGGGAGAGAGAGAGAGAGCGAGTGGGGTAGAGAGAGAGGGAGCAAGTGGGTGAGAGAGAGTGTGGGGGCGAGAGAGAGAGAGCGCGAGTGCGAGAGAGAGAGTGAGAGCGAGTGGGGGAGAGAGAGTGAGAGTGAGTGGGGGAGAGAGAGTGAGAGCGAATGGGGGCAGAGAGTGAGAGCGAGTGCGGGAGAGAGAGAGAGATCGCGAGTGGGGGAGAGAGAGAGCGCGCGAGTGTGGGAGAGAGAGAGAGAGAGCGCGAGTGTGGGAGAGAGAGAGAGAGCGCGAGTGTGGGAGAGAGAGAGCGCGAGTGTGGGAGAGAGAGAGCGTGAGTGGTGGAGAGAGATAAAGAGGGAGGGAGGGGGAGTGAGAGAGGGAGGGGAGAGAGAGAGAACGAGTGTGGAGAGAGAGAGAACGAAAGGGTAGAGGGAGAGGGAGGGGTAGAAAGCGAGTGTGAGAGAGAGAGAGAGCGCGAGTGTGGGAGAGAGAGAGAGCGCGAGTGGTGGAGAGATAGACAGCGCGAGTGGGGGAGAGAGGGGGAGAGAGTGATGGAGGGGGCGAGAGAGAGAGCGAGTGGGGTAGAGAGAGGGAGAGCGAGTGGGGTAGAGAGAGAGAGAGCGAGTGGGGTGCAGAGAGAGAGAGCGAGTGGGGTGCAGAGAGAGAGAGCGAGTGGGGTGCAGAGAGAGAGAGCGAGTGGGGTGCAGAGAGAGAGAGCGAGTGAGGTAGAGAGAGAGAGAGCGAGTGAAGTAGAGAGAGAGAGAGCGAGTGAGGTAGAGAGAGGGAGCGAGTGGGGTAGAGAGAGAGAGAGAGCGAGTGGGGTAGAGAGAGAGAGCGAGTGGCAGAGAGAGAGAGGCGGGCGGTAGAGAGAGGGAGCAAGTGGGTGAGAGAGAGTGTGGGGGCGAGAGAGAGAGAGCGCGAGTGCGAGAGAGAGTGAGAGCGAGTGGGGGAGAGAGAGTGAGAGCGAGTGGGGGAGAGAGAGTGAGAGCGAGTGGGGGAGAGAGAGTGAGAGCGAGTGGGGGCAGAGAGTGAGAGATCGCGAGTGGGGGAGAGAGAGAGAGAGCGCGAGTGTGGGAGAGAGAGAGAGAGAGCACGAGTGTGGGAGAGAGAGAGAGAGCGCGTGTGTGGGAGAGAGAGAGAGAGAGAGAGCGCGAGTGTGGGTGAGAGAGAGAGAGAGCACGAGTGTGGGAGAGAGAGACAGAGAGCACGAGTGTGGGAGAGAGAGAGCGCGAGTGTGGGAGAGAGAGAGAGCGTGAGTGGTGGAGAGAGATAAAGAGGGAGGGAGGGGGAGTGAGAGAGGGAGGGGAGAGAGAGAGAACGAGTGGGGAGAGAGAGAGAGCGCGAGTGTGGGAGAGTGAGAGAGCGCGAGTGTGGGAGAGAGAGAGAGCGCGAGTGTGGGAGAGAGAGAGAGCGCGAGTGTGGGAGAGAGAGAGAGCGCGAGTGGTGGAGAGATAGACAGCGCGAGTGGGGGAGAGTGGGGGAGAGAGTGATGGAGGGGGCGAGAGAGAGAGCGAGTGGGGTAGAGAGAGGGAGAGCGAGTGGGGGAGAGAGAGAGAGCGCGAGTGGGGGAGAGAGAGAGAGCGCGAGTGGGGGAGAGAGAGAGCGCGCGAGCGGGCGAGAGAGAGAGAGCAAGTGGGGGAGAGAGAGTGAGAGCGAGTGGGGGAGAGAGAGTGAGAGCGAGTGGGGGAGAGAGAGTGAGAGCGAGTGGTGGAGAGAGAGAGCGAGTGGGGGAGAGAGAGAGAGAGAGCGAGTGGGGGAGAGAGAGAGAGAGAGCGAGTGGGGGAGAGAGAGAGAGAGAGCGAGTGGGGGAGAGAGAGAGAGAGAGCGAGTGTGGGGGAGAGAGAGAGAGAGCGAGTGTGGGGGAGAGAGAGAGAGAGCGAGTGCGGGGGAGAGAGAGAGAGCGAGTGTGGGAGAGGGAGAGAGAGTGAGCGAGTGTGGGAGAGAGAGAGAGAGCGCGAGTGCGAGAGAGAGAGTGAGAGCGAGTGGGGGAGAGAGAGTGAGAGCGAGTGGGGGAGAGAGAGTGAGAGCGAGTGGGGGAGAGAGAGTGAGAGCGAGTGGGGGCAGAGAGTGAGAGCGAGTGGGGGAGAGAGAGAGAGATCGCGAGTGGGGGAGAGAGAGAGAGAGCGCGTGTGTGGGAGAGAGAGAGAGAGAGCGCGAGTGTGGGAGAGAGAGAGAGAGAGTACGAGTGTGGGAGAGAGAGAGAGAGCGCGTGTGTGGGAGAGAGAGAGAGAGAGCGCGGGTGTGGGAGAGAGAGAGAGAGAGAGCGCGGGTGTGGGAGAGAGAGAGAGAGAGCACGAGTGTGGGAGAGAGAGAGAGAGCACGAGTGTGGGAGAGAGAGGGCGCGAGTGTGGGAGAGAGAGAGAGCGTGAGTGGTGGAGAGAGATAAAGAGGGAGGGAGGGGGAGTGAGAGAGGGAGGGGAGAGATAGAGAACGAGTGTGGGAGAGAGAGAGAGCGCGAGTGTGGGAGAGAGAGAGAGCGCGAGTGTGGGAGAGAGAGAGAGCGCGAGTGGTGGAGAGATAGAAAGCGCGAGTGGGGGAGAGAGGGGGAGAGAGAGAGAGCGAGTGGGGTAGAGAGAGGGAGAGCGAGTGGGGGAGAGAGAGAGAGCGAGTGAGGTAGAGAGAGAGAGAGCGAGTGAGGTAGAGAGAGAGAGAGCGAGTGGGGAGAGAGAGAGAGAGCGAGTGGGGTAGAGAGAGAGAGAGCGAGTGGGGTAGAGAGAGAGAGAGCGAGTGGCAGAGAGAGAGAGGCGGGCGGTAGAGAGAGGGAGCAAGTGGGTGAGAGAGAGTGTGGGGGCGAGAGAGAGCGAGTGGGGGAGAGAGAGTGAGAGCGAGTGGGGGAGAGAGAGTGAGCGCGAGTGGGGGAGAGAGAGTGAGAGCGAGTGGGGGAGAGAGAGTGAGAGCGAGTGGGGGCAGAGAGTGAGAGCGAGTGCGGGAGAGAGAGAGAGATCGCGAGTGGGGGAGAGAGAGAGAGAGAGCGCGCGCGAGTGTGGGAGAGAGAGAGAGAGAGAGCGCGTGTGTGGGAGAGAGAGAGAGAGAGCGCGAGTGTGGGAGAGAGAGAGAGAGAGCGCGAGTGTGGGAGAGTGAGAGAGCGTGAGTGTGGGAGAGAGAGAGAGCGCGAGTGTGGGAGAGAGAGAGAGCGCGAGTGGTGGAGAGATAGACAGCGCGAGTGGGGGAGAGTGGGGGAGAGAGTGACGGAGGGGGCGAGAGAGAGAGCGAGTGGGGTAGAGAGAGGGAGAGCGAGTGGGGGAGAGAGAGAGAGCGCGAGTGGGGGAGAGAGAGAGAGCGCGAGTGGGGGAGAGAGAGAGCGCGCGAGCGGGCGAGAGAGAGAGAGCAAGTGGGGGAGAGAGAGTGAGAGCGAGTGGGGGAGAGAGAGTGAGAGCGAGTGGGGGAGAGAGAGTGAGAGCGAGTGGTGGAGAGAGAGAGCGAGTGGGGGAGAGAGAGAGAGAGAGCGAGTGGGGGAGAGAGAGAGAGAGAGCGAGTGGGGGAGAGAGAGAGAGAGAGCGAGTGGGGGAGAGAGAGAGAGAGAGAGAGCGAGTGTGGGGGAGAGAGAGAGAGAGCGAGTGCGGGGGAGAGAGAGAGAGCGAGTGTGGTAGAGGGAGAGAGAGAGAGCGAGTGTGGGAGAGAGAGAGAGAGAGCGCGAGTGCGAGAGAGAGAGAGAGAGCGAGTGGCGGAGAGAGAGTGAGAGCGAGTGGGGGAGAGAGAGTGAGAGCGAGTGGGGGAGAGAGAGTGAGAGCGAGTGGGGGCAGAGAGTGAGAGCGAGTGCGGGAGAGAGAGAGAGATCGCGAGTGGGGGAGAGAGAGAGAGAGCGCGTGTGTGGGAGAGAGAGAGAGAGAGCGCGAGTGTGGGAGAGAGAGAGAGAGAGTACGAGTGTGGGAGAGAGAGAGAGAGCGCGTGTGTGGGAGAGAGAGAGAGAGAGCGCGGGTGTGGGAGAGAGAGAGAGAGCGCGGGTGTGGGAGAGAGAGAGAGAGAGCACGAGTGTGGGAGAGAGAGAGAGAGCACGAGTGTGGGAGAGAGAGGGCGCGAGTGTGGGAGAGAGAGAGAGCGTGAGTGGTGGAGAGAGATAAAGAGGGAGGGAGGGGGAGTGAGAGAGGGAGGGGAGAGAGAGAGAACGAGTGTGGGAGAGAGAGAGAGTGCGAGTGTGGGAGAGAGAGAGAGCGCGAGTGTGGGAGAGAGAGAGAGCGCGAGTGTGGGAGAGAGAGAGAGCGCGAGTGGTGGAGAGATAGACAGCGCGAGTGGGGGAGAGAGGGGGAGAGAGAGAGAGCGAGTGGGGTAGAGAGAGGGAGAGCGAGTGGGGGAGAGAGAGAGAGCGAGTGAGGTAGAGAGAGAGAGAGCGAGTGAGGTAGAGAGAGAGAGAGCGAGTGGGGAGAGAGAGAGAGAGCGAGTGGGGTAGAGAGAGAGAGAGCGAGTGGCAGAGAGAGAGAGGCGGGCGGTAGAGAGAGGGAGCAAGTGGGTGAGAGAGAGTGTGGGGGCGAGAGAGAGCGAGTGGGGGAGAGAGAGTGAGAGCGAGTGGGGGAGAGAGAGTGAGAGCGAGTGGGGGAGAGAGAGTGAGAGCGAGTGGGGGAGAGAGAGTGAGAGCGAGTGGGGGAGAGAGAGTGAGAGCGAGTGGGGGAGAGAGAGTGAGAGCGAGTGCGGGAGAGAGAGAGAGATCGCGAGTGGGGGAGAGAGAGAGAGAGCGCGCGCGAGTGTGGGAGAGAGAGAGAGAGAGCGCGAGTGTGGGAGAGAGAGAGAGAGAGCGCGAGTGTGGGAGAGAGAGAGAGAGAGCGCGAGTGTGGGAGAGAGAGAGAGAGAGCACGAGTGTGGGAGAGAGAGAGAGAGAGCACGAGTGTGGGAGAGAGAGAGCGCGAGTGTGGGAGAGAGAGAGAGCGTGAGTGGTGGAGAGAGATAAAGAGGGAGGGAGGGGGAGTGAGAGGGAGGGGAGAGAGAGAGAACGAGTGGGGAGAGAGAGAGAACGAAAGGGGAGAGGGAGGGGTAGAGAGCGAGTGTGGGAGAGAGAGAGAGAGCGAGTGGGGTAGAGAGAGAGGGAGCAAGTGGGTGAGAGAGAGTGTGGGGGCGAGAGAGAGAGAGCGCGATTGCCAGAGAGAGAGTGAGAGCGAGTGGGGGAGAGAGAGTCAGAGCGAATGGGGGCAGATAGTGAGAGCGAGTGCGGGAGAGAGAGAGAGCGCGCGAGTGGGGGAGAGAGAGAGCGCGCGAGTGTGGGAGAGAGAGAGAGAGCGCGTGTGTGGGAGAGAGAGAGAGAGAGCGCAAGTGTGGGAGAGAGAGATAGAGAGCGCGAGTGTGGGAGAGAGAGAGAGAGAGAGCGCGAGTGTGGGAGAGAGAGAGAGAGAGCACGAGTGTGGGAGAGAGAGAGCGCGAGTGTGGGAGAGAGAGAGCGTGAGTGGTGGAGAGAGATAAAGAGGGAGGGAGGGGGAGAGAGAGAGAACGAGTGGGGAGAGAGAGAGAACGAGTGGGGAGAGAGAGAGAACGAAAGGGTAGAGGGAGAGGGAGGGGTAGAAAGCGAGTGTGGGAGAGAGAGAGAGCGCGAGTGTGGGAGAGAGAGAGCGCGAGTGTGGGAGAGAGAGAGAGCGTGAGTGGTGGAGAGAGATAAAGAGGGAGGGAGGGGGAGTGAGAGGGAGGGGAGAGAGAGAGAACGAGTGGGGAGAGAGAGAGAACGAAAGGGGAGAGGGAGGGGTAGAGAGCGAGTGTGGGAGAGAGAGAGAGAGCGAGTGGGGTAGAGAGAGAGGGAGCAAGTGGGTGAGAGAGAGTGTGGGGGCGAGAGAGAGAGAGCGCGATTGCCAGAGAGAGAGTGAGAGCGAGTGGGGGAGAGAGAGTGAGAGCGAATGGGGGCAGATAGTGAGAGCGAGTGCGGGAGAGAGAGAGAGCGCGCGAGTGGGGGAGAGAGAGAGCGCGCGAGTGTGGGAGAGAGAGAGAGAGCGCGTGTGTGGGAGAGAGAGAGAGAGAGCGCAAGTGTGGGAGAGAGAGAGAGAGAGCGCGAGTGTGGGAGAGAGAGAGAGAGAGCGCGAGTGTGGGAGAGAGAGAGAGAGAGCACGAGTGTGGGAGAGAGAGAGCGCGAGTGTGGGAGAGAGAGAGCGTGAGTGGTGGAGAGAGATAAAGAGGGAGGGAGGGGGAGAGAGAGAGAACGAGTGGGGAGAGAGAGAGAACGAGTGGGGAGAGAGAGAGAACGAAAGGGTAGAGGGAGAGGGAGGGGTAGAAAGCGAGTGTGGGAGAGAGAGAGAGCGCGAGTGTGGGAGAGAGAGAGCGCGAGTGTGGGAGAGAGAGAGAGCGCGAGTGGTGGAGAGATAGACAGCGCGAGTGGGGGAGAGAGGGGGAGAGAGTGATGGAGGGGGCGAGAGAGAGAGCGAGTGGGGTAGAGAGAGGGAGTGCGAGTGGGGTAGAGAGAGAGAGAGCGAGTGGGGTGCAGAGAGAGAGAGCGAGTGGGGTGCAGAGAGAGAGAGCGAGTGAGGTAGAGAGAGAGAGAGCGAGTGGGGTAGAGAGAGAGAGAGCGAGTGGGGTAGAGAGAGAGAGAGCGAGTGGCAGAGAGAGAGAGGCGGGCGGTAGAGAGAGGGAGCAAGTGGGTGAGAGAGAGTGTGGGGGCGAGAGAGAGAGAGTGCGAGTGAGAGTGAGAGCGAGTGGGGGAGAGAGAGTGAGAGCGAGTGGGGGAGAGAGAGTGAGAGCGAGTGGGGGAGAGAGAGTGAGAGCGAGTGGGGGCAGAGAGTGAGAGCGAGTGTGGGAGAGAGAGAGAGATCGCGAGTGTGGGAGAGAGAGAGAGAGCGCGAGTGTGGGAGAGAGAGAGAGAGCGCGAGTGTGGGAGAGAGAGAGAGAGCACGAGTGTGGGAGAGAGAGAGAGCGCGAGTGTGGGAGAGAGAGAGAGAGCGCGAGTGTGGGAGAGAGAGAGAGAGAGCACGAGTGTGGGAGAGAGAGAGAGAGAGCACGAGTGTGGGAGAGAGAGAGCGCGAGTGTGGGAGAGAGAGAGCGTGAGTGGTGGAGAGAGATAAAGAGGGAGGGAGGGGGAGTGAGAGAGGGAGGGGAGAGAGAGAGAACGAGTGGGGAGAGAGAGAGAGCGCGAGTGTGGGAGAGTGAGAGAGCGCTAGTGTGGGAGAGAGAGAGAGCGCGAGTGTGGGAGAGAGAGAGAGCGCGAGTGGTGGAGAGATGGACAGCGCGAGTGGGGGAGAGTGGGGGAGAGAGTGATGGAGGGGGCGAGAGAGAGAGCGAGTGGGGTAGAGAGAGGGAGAGCGAGTGGGGGAGAGAGAGAGAGTGCGAGTGGGGGAGAGAGAGAGAGCGCGAGCGGGCGAGAGAGTGAGAGCGAGTGGGGGAGAGAGAGTGAGAGCGAGTGGGGGAGAGAGAGTGAGAGCGAGTGGGGGAGAGAGAGTGAGAGCGAGTGGGGGAGAGAGAGTGAGAGCGAGTGGGGGAGAGAAAGTGAGAGCGAGTGGTGGAGAGAGAGAGCGAGTGGGGGAGAGAGAGAGAGAGAGCGGGTGGGGGAGAGAGAGAGAGAGAGCGGGTGGGGGAAAGAGAGAGAGAGAGCGAGTGTGGGGGAGAGAGAGAGAGAGAGCGAGTGCGGGGGAGAGAGAGAGAGCGAGTGTGGGGGAGGGAGAGAGAGAGAGCGAGTGTGGGAGAGGGAGAGAGAGAGCGAGAGCTAGTGTGGGAGAGAGAGAGTGAGCGAGTGTGGGAGAGAGAGGGAGAGAGAGAGCGCGAGTGCGAGAGAGAGAGTGAGAGCGAGTGGGGGAGAGAGAGTGAGAGCGAGTGGGGGAGAGAGAGTGAGAGCGAGTGGGGGAGAGAGAGTGAGAGCGAGTGGGGGCAGAGAGTGAGAGCGAGTGCGGGAGAGAGAGAGAGATCGCGAGTGGGGGAGAGAGAGAGAGAGCGCGTGTGTGGGAGAGAAAGAGAGAGAGCGCGAGTGTGGGAGAGAGAGGGAGAGAGCACGAGTGTGGGAGAGAGAGAGAGAGCGCGTGTGTGGGAGAGAGAGAGAGAGAGCGCGAGTGTGGGAGAGAGAGAGAGAGCACGAGTGTGGGAGAGAGAGAGAGAGAGCACGAGTGTGGGAGAGAGAGAGCGCGAGTGTGGGAGAGAGAGAGAGCGCGAGTGTGGGAGAGAGAGAGAGCGTGAGTGGTGGAGAGAGATAAAGAGGGAGGGAGGGGGAGTGAGAGAGGGAGGGGAGAGAGAGAGAACGAGTGTGGGAGAGAGAGAGAGCGCGAGTGTGGGAGAGAGAGAGAGCGCGAGTGTGGGAGAGAGAGAGAGCGCGAGTGTGGGAGAGAGAGAGAGCGCGAGTGGTGGAGAGATAGACAGCGTGAGTGGGGGAGAGAGGGGGAGAGAGAGAGAGCGAGTGGGGTAGAGAGAGGGAGAGCGAGTGGGGGAGAGAGAGAGAGCGCGAGTGGGGGAGAGAGAGAGAGCGCGAGCGGGCGAGAGAGTGAGAGCGAGTGGGGGAGAGAGAGTGAGAGCGAGTGAGGTAGAGAGAGAGAGAGCGAGTGAGGTAGAGAGAGAGAGAGCGAGTGGGGAGAGAGAGAGAGAGCGAGTGGGGTAGAGAGAGAGAGAGCGAGTGGCAGAGAGAGAGAGGTGGGCGGTAGAGAGAGGGAGCAAGTGGGTGAGAGCGAGTGGGGGAGAGAGAGTGAGAGCGAGTGGGGGAGAGAGAGTGAGAGCGAGTGGGGGAGAGAGAGTGAGAGCGAGTGGGGGAAGAGAGAGTGAGAGCGAGTGGGGGCAGAGAGTGAGAGCGAGTGCGGGAGAGAGAGAGAGATCGCGAGTGGGGGAGAGAGAGAGAGCGCGCGCGCGAGTGTGGGAGAGAGAGAGAGAGCGCGTGTGTGGGAGAGAGAGAGAGAGAGCGCGAGTGTGGGAGAGAGAGAGAGCATGAGTGTGGGAGAGAGAGAGAGAGAGCACGAGTGTGGGAGAGAGAGAGCGCGAGTGTGGGAGAGAGAGAGAGCGTGAGTGGTGGAGAGAGATAAAGAGGGAGGGAGGGGGAGTGAGAGGGAGGGGAGAGAGAGAGAACGAGTGGGGAGAGAGAGAGAACGAAAGGGGAGAGGGAGGGGTAGAGAGCGAGTGTGGGAGAGAGAGAGAGAGCGAGTGGGGTAGAGGGAGAGGGAGCAAGTGGGTGAGAGAGAGTGTGGGAGCGAGAGAGAGAGAGCGCGAGTGCGAGAGAGAGAGAGAGCGCGAGTGCGAGAGAGAGAGTGAGAGCGAGTGGGGGAGAGAGAGTGAGAGCGAATGGGGGCAGAGAGTGAGAGCGAGTGCGGGAGAGAGAGAGAGATCGCGAGTGGGGGAGAGAGAGAGAGAGAGCGCGAGTGTGGGAGAGAGAGAGAGAGAGCGCGAGTGTGGGAGAGAGAGAGAGAGAGCGCGAGTGTGGGAGAGAGAGAGAGAGAGAGCACGAGTGTGGGAGAGAGAGAGCGCGAGTGTGGGAGAGAGAGAGAGCGTGAGTGGTGGAGAGAGATAAAGAGGGAGGGAGGGGGAGTGAGAGAGGGAGGGGAGAGAGAGAGAACGAGTGGGGAGAGAGAGAGAACGAAAGGGTAGAGGGAGAGGGAGGGGTAGAAAGCGAGTGTGGGAGAGAGAGAGAGCGCGAGTGTGGGAGAGAGAGAGCGCGAGTGTGGGAGAGAGAGAGAGCGCGAGTGGTGGAGAGATAGACAGCGCGAGTGGGGGAGAGAGGGGTAGAGAGTGATGGAGGGGGCGAGAGAGAGAGCGAGTGGGGCAGAGAGAGGGAGTGCGAGTGGGGTAGAGAGAGAGAGAGCGAGTGGGGTGCAGAGAGAGAGAGCGAGTGGGGTGCAGAGAGAGAGAGCGAGTGGGGTGCCGAGAGAGAGAGCGAGTGAGGTAGAGAGAGAGAGAGCGAGTGGGGTAGAGAGAGAGAGAGCGAGTGGGGTAGAGAGAGAGAGAGCGAGTGGCAGAGAGAGAGAGGCGGGCGGTAGAGAGAGGGAGCAAGTGGGTGAGAGAGAGTGTGGGGGCGAGAGAGAGAGAGTGCGAGAGAGAGTGAGAGCGAGTGGGGGAGAGAGAGTGAGAGCGAGTGGGGGAGAGAGAGTGAGAGCGAGTGGGGGCAGAGAGTGAGAGCGAGTGGGGGAGAGAGAGAGAGAGCGCGAGTGTGGGAGAGAGAGAGAGAGAGAGCACGAGTGTGGGAGAGAGAGAGAGAGCGCGTGTGTGGGAGAGAGAGAGAGAGAGCGCGTGTGTGGGAGAGAGAGAGAGAGAGCGCGAGTGTGGGAGAGAGAGAGAGAGAGCACGAGTGTGGGAGAGAGAGAGAGAGAGCACGAGTGTGGGAGAGAGAGAGCGCGAGTGTGGGAGAGAGAGAGAGCGTGAGTGGTGGAGAGAGATAAAGAGGGAGGGAGGGGGAGTGAGAGAGGGAGGGGAGAGAGAGAGAACGAGTGGGGAGAGAGAGAGAGCGCGAGTGTGGGAGAGTGAGAGTGCGCTAGTGTGGGAGAGAGAGAGAGCGCGAGTGTGGGAGAGAGAGAGAGCGCGAGTGGTGGAGAGATAGACAGCGCGAGTGGGGGAGAGTGGGGGAGAGAGTGATGGAGGGGGCGAGAGAGAGAGCGAGTGGCGGAGTGAGAGGGAGAGCGAGTGGCGGAGTGAGAGAGAGTGTGAGTGGGGGAGAGAGAGAGAGCGCGAGCGGGCGAGAGAGAGCGAGTGGGGGAGTGAGAGTGAGAGCGAGTGGGGGAGAGAGAGTGAGAGCGAGTGGGGGAGAGAGAGTGAGAGCGAGTGGGGGAGAGAAAGTGAGAGCGAGTGGTGGAGAGAGAGGGCGAGTGGGGGAGAGAGAGAGAGAGAGCGGGTGGGGGAGAGAGAGAGAGAGAGCGAGTGTGGTGGAGAGAGAGAGAGAGAGCGGGTGCGGGGGAGAGAGAGAGCGAGTTTGGGGGAGGGAGAGAGAGAGAGCGAGTGTGGGAGAGGGAGAGAGAGAGCGAGAGCTAGTGTGGGAGAGAGAGAGAGAGCGAGTGTGGGAGAGAGAGAGAGAGCGCGAGTGCGAGAGAGAGAGTGAGAGCGAGTGGCGGAGAGAGAGTGAGAGCGAGTGGGGGAGAGAGAGTGAGAGCGAGTGGGGGAGAGAGAGTGAGAGCGAGTGGGGGCAGAGAGTGAGAGCGAGTGCGGGAGAGAGAGAGAGATCGCGAGTGGGGGAGAGAGAGAGAGAGCGCGTGTGTGGGAGAGAAAGAGAGAGAGAGCGCGAGTGTGGGAGAGAGAGAGAGAGAGCACGAGTGTGGGAGAGAGAGAGAGAGCGCGTGTGTGGGAGAGAGAGAGAGAGAGCGCGAGTGTGGGAGAGAGAGAGAGAGCACGAGTGTGGGAGAGAGAGAGAGAGAGCACGAGTGTGGGAGAGAGAGAGCGCGAGTGTGGGAGAGAGAGAGAGCGTGAGTGGTGGAGAGAGATAAAGAGGGAGGGAGGGGGAGTGAGAGAGGGAGGGGAGAGAGAGAGAACGAGTGGGGAGAGAGAGAGAGCGCGAGTGTGGGAGAGTGAGAGTGCGCTAGTGTGGGAGAGAGAGAGAGCGCGAGTGTGGGAGAGAGAGAGAGCGCGAGTGGTGGAGAGATAGACAGCGCGAGTGGGGGAGAGTGGGGGAGAGAGTGATGGAGGGGGCGAGAGAGAGAGCGAGTGGCGGAGGGAGAGCGAGTGGCGGAGTGAGAGAGAGTGTGAGTGGGGGAGAGAGAGAGAGCGCGAGCGGGCGAGAGAGAGCGAGTGGGGGAGTGAGAGTGAGAGCGAGTGGGGGAGAGAGAGTGAGAGCGAGTGGGGGAGAGAGAGTGAGAGCGAGTGGGGGAGAGAAAGTGAGAGCGAGTGGTGGAGAGAGAGGGCGAGTGGGGGAGAGAGAGAGAGAGAGCGGGTGGGGGAGAGAGAGAGAGAGAGCGAGTGTGGTGGAGAGAGAGAGAGAGAGCGGGTGCGGGGGAGAGAGAGAGCGAGTTTGGGGGAGGGAGAGAGAGAGAGCGAGTGTGGGAGAGGGAGAGAGAGAGCGAGAGCTAGTGTGGGAGAGAGAGAGAGAGCGAGTGTGGGAGAGAGAGAGAGAGCGCGAGTGCGAGAGAGAGAGTGAGAGCGAGTGGCGGAGAGAGAGTGAGAGCGAGTGGGGGAGAGAGAGTGAGAGCGAGTGGGGGAGAGAGAGTGAGAGCGAGTGGGGGCAGAGAGTGAGAGCGAGTGCGGGAGAGAGAGAGAGATCGCGAGTGGGGGAGAGAGAGAGAGAGCGCGTGTGTGGGAGAGAAAGAGAGAGAGAGCGCGAGTGTGGGAGAGAGAGAGAGAGAGCACGAGTGTGGGAGAGAGAGAGAGAGCGCGTGTGTGGGAGAGAGAGAGAGAGAGCGCGAGTGTGGGAGAGAGAGAGAGAGCACGAGTGTGGGAGAGAGAGAGAGAGAGCACGAGTGTGGGAGAGAGAGAGCGCGAGTGTGGGAGAGAGAGAGAGCGTGAGTGGTGGAGAGAGATAAAGAGGGAGGGAGGGGGAGTGAGAGGGAGGGGAGAGAGAGAGAACGAGTGGGGAGAGAGAGAGAACGAAAGGGGAGAGGGAGGGGTAGAGAGCGAGTGTGGGAGAGAGAGAGAGAGCGAGTGGGGTAGAGGGAGAGGGAGCAAGTGGGTGAGAGAGAGTGTGGGAGCGAGAGAGAGAGAGCGCGAGTGCGAGAGAGAGAGTGAGAGCGAGTGGGGGAGAGAGAGTGAGAGCGAATGGGGGCAGAGAGTGAGAGCGAGTGCGGGAGAGAGAGAGAGATCGCGAGTGGGGGAGAGAGAGAGAGAGAGCGCGAGTGTGGGAGAGAGAGAGAGAGAGCGCGAGTGTGGGAGAGAGAGAGAGAGAGCGCGAGTGTGGGAGAGAGAGAGAGAGAGAGAGAGAGCACGAGTGTGGGAGAGAGAGAGCGCGAGTGTGGGAGAGAGAGAGAGCGTGAGTGGTGGAGAGAGATAAAGAGGGAGGGAGGGGGAGTGAGAGAGGGAGGGGAGAGAGAGAGAACGAGTGGGGAGAGAGAGAGAACGAAAGGGTAGAGGGAGAGGGAGGGGTAGAAAGCGAGTGTGGGAGAGAGAGAGAGCGCGAGTGTGGGAGAGAGAGAGCGCGAGTGTGGGAGAGAGAGAGAGCGCGAGTGGTGGAGAGATAGACAGCGCGAGTGGGGGAGAGAGGGGTAGAGAGTGATGGAGGGGGCGAGAGAGAGAGCGAGTGGGGCAGAGAGAGGGAGTGCGAGTGGGGTAGAGAGAGAGAGAGCGAGTGGGGTGCAGAGAGAGAGAGCGAGTGGGGTGCAGAGAGAGAGAGCGAGTGGGGTGCCGAGAGAGAGAGCGAGTGAGGTAGAGAGAGAGAGAGCGAGTGGGGTAGAGAGAGAGAGAGCGAGTGGGGTAGAGAGAGAGAGAGCGAGTGGCAGAGAGAGAGAGGCGGGCGGTAGAGAGAGGGAGCAAGTGGGTGAGAGAGAGTGTGGGGGCGAGAGAGAGAGAGTGCGAGAGAGAGTGAGAGCGAGTGGGGGAGAGAGAGTGAGAGCGAGTGGGGGAGAGAGAGTGAGAGCGAGTGGGGGCAGAGAGTGAGAGCGAGTGGGGGAGAGAGAGAGAGAGCGCGAGTGTGGGAGAGAGAGAGAGAGAGAGCACGAGTGTGGGAGAGAGAGAGAGAGCGCGTGTGTGGGAGAGAGAGAGAGAGAGCGCGAGTGTGGGAGAGAGAGAGAGAGAGCACGAGTGTGGGAGAGAGAGAGAGAGAGCACGAGTGTGGGAGAGAGAGAGCGCGAGTGTGGGAGAGAGAGAGAGCGTGAGTGGTGGAGAGAGATAAAGAGGGAGGGAGGGGGAGTGAGAGAGGGAGGGGAGAGAGAGAGAACGAGTGGGGAGAGAGAGAGAGCGCGAGTGTGGGAGAGAGAGAGAGCGCTAGTGTGGGAGAGAGAGAGAGCGCGAGTGTGGGAGAGAGAGAGAGCGCGAGTGGTGGAGAGATAGACAGCGCGAGTGGGGGAGAGTGGGGGAGAGAGTGATGGAGGGGGCGAGAGAGAGAGCGAGTGGGGTAGAGAGAGGGAGAGCGAGTGGCGGAGTGAGAGAGAGTGTGAGTGGGGGAGAGAGAGAGAGCGCGAGCGGGCGAGAGAGAGAGAGCGAGTGGGGGAGAGAGAGTGAGAGCGAGTGGGGGAGAGAGAGTGAGAGCGAGTGGGGGAGAGAGAGTGAGAGCGAGTGGGGGAGAGAAAGTGAGAGCGAGTGGTGGAGAGAGAGAGCGAGTGGGGGAGAGAGAGAGAGAGAGAGCGGGTGGGGGAGAGAGAGAGAGAGAGCGAGTGTGGTGGAGAGAGAGAGAGAGAGCGAGTGCGGGGGAGAGAGAGAGCGAGTTTGGGGGAGGGAGAGAGAGAGAGCGAGTGTGGGAGAGGGAGAGAGAGAGCGAGAGCTAGTGTGGGAGAGAGAGAGAGAGCGAGTGTGGGAGAGAGAGAGAGAGCGCGAGTGCGAGAGAGAGAGTGAGAGCGAGTGGCGGAGAGAGAGTGAGAGCGAGTGGGGGAGAGAGAGTGAGAGCGAGTGGGGGAGAGAGAGTGAGAGCGAGTGGGGGCAGAGAGTGAGAGCGAGTGCGGGAGAGAGAGAGAGATCGCGAGTGGGGGAGAGAGAGAGAGATCGCGAGTGGGGGAGAGAGAGAGAGAGCGAGTGTGTGGGAGAGAAAGAGAGAGAGAGCGCGAGTGTGGGAGAGAGAGAGAGAGCACGAGTGTGGGAGAGAGAGAGAGAGCGCGTGTGTGGGAGAGAGAGAGAGAGAGCGCGAGTGTGGGAGAGAGAGAGAGAGCACGAGTGTGGGAGAGAGAGAGAGAGAGCACGAGTGTGGGAGAGAGAGAGCGCGAGTGGTGGAGAGAGATAAAGAGGGAGGGAGGGGGAGTGAGAGAGGGAGGGGAGAGAGAGAGAACGAGTGTGGGAGAGAGAGAGAGCGCGAGTGTGGGAGAGAGAGAGAGCGCGAGTGTGGGAGAGAGAGAGAGCGCGAGTGTGGGAGAGAGAGAGAGCGCGAGTGTGGGAGAGAGAGAGAGAGCGCGAGTGTGGGAGAGAGAGAGAGCGCGAGTGGTGGAGAGATAGACAGCGCGTGTGGGGGAGAGAGGGGGAGAGAGACAGAGCGAGTGGGGGACAGAGAGGGAGAGCGAGTGGGGGAGAGAGAGAGAGCGCGAGTGGGGGAGAGAGAGAGAGCGCGAGTGGGGGAGAGAGAGAGAGCGAGTGGGGGAGAGAGAGTGAGAGCGAGTGTGGGAGAGAGAGAGAGCGCGAGTGGTGGAGAGATAGACAGCGCGAGTGGGGGAGAGAGGGGGAGAGAGTGATGGAAGGGGTGAGACGGAGAGCGAGTGGGGTAGAGAGAGGGAGAGTGAGTGGGGTAGAGAGAGAGAGAGCGAGTGGGGTGCAGAGAGAGAGAGCGAGTGGGGTGCAGAGAGAGAGAGCGAGTGGGGTGCAGAGAGAGAGAGAGCGAGTGGGGTGCAGAGAGAGAGAGAGCCAGTGGGGTGCAGAGAGAGAGAGCGAGTGGGGTAGAGAGAGAGAGAGCGAGTGGGGTAGAGAGAGAGAGGGCGAGTGGGGTAGAGAGAGAGAGGGCGAGTGGGGTAGAGAGAGAGAGGGCGAGTGGGGTAGAGAGAGACAGAGCGAGTGGGGTAGAGAGAGACAGAGCGAGTGGGGTAGAGAGAGACGGAGCGAGTGGGGTAGAGAGAGACAGAGCGAGTTGGAGAGAGAGAGAATGTGAGCGGCGGAGAGAGAGAGAGGTGGCGGTAGAGAGAGGGAGCAAGTGGGCGAGAGAGAGAGAGAGAGAGCGAGTGCGAGAGTGAGAGCGAGTGGGGGGAGAGAGAGTGAGAGCGAGTGGGGGAGAGCGAGAGAGCGCGAGCGTGCGAGAGAGAGGGAGCGAGTGGGGGAGAGAGAGTGAGAGCGAGTGGGGGAGAGAGAGTGAGAGCGAGTGGGGGAGAGAACGTGAGAGCGAGTGGGGGAGAGAGAGAGAGCGAGTGTGGGAGAGAGAGAGAGAGAGCGAGTGTGGGGGAGAGAGAGAGAGAGAGCGAGTGTGGGGGAGAGAGAGAGAGAGAGCGAGTGTGGGGGAGAGAGAGAGAGAGCGAGTGTGGGGGAGGGGGAGAGAGAGAGCGAGTGTGGGGGAGGGAGAGAGAGAGAGCGAGTGTGGGGGAGGGAGAGAGAGAGAGCGAGTGTGGGGGAGGGAGAGAGAGAGAGCGAGTGTGGGGGAGGGAGAGAGAGAGCGAGTGTGGGGGAGGGAGAGAGAGAGCGAGTGTGGGGGAGGGAGAGAGAGAGCGAGTGTGGGGGAGGGAGAGAGAGAGCGAGTGTGGGGGAGGGAGAGAGAGAGAGCGAGTGTGGGAGAGAGAGAGAGAGCGAGCGAGTGTGGGAGAGAGAGAGAGAGCGAGCGAGTGTGGGAGAGAGAGAGAGAGAGCGAGTGTGGGAGAGAGAGAGAGAGAGCGAGTGTGGGAGAGAGAGCGAGAGAGAGCGAGTGTGGGAGAGAGAGCGAGAGAGAGCGAGTGTGGGAGAGAGAGAGAGCGAGCGAGTGTGGGAGAGAGAGAGAGCGAGCGAGTGTGGGAGAGAGAGAGAGAGCGAGTGTGGGAGAGAGAGAGAGAGAGAGCGAGTGTGGGAGAGAGAGAGAGAGAGAGCGAGTGTGGGAGAGAGAGAGAGAGAGAGAGCGAGTGTGGGAGAGAGAGAGAGAGAGAGAGTATGGGAGAGAGAGAGAGCTCGAGTGCGGGAGAGAGAGAGAGAGCGAAGGGTGGAGAGAGAGAGAGAGAGAGAGAGTGGGGGAGAGAGAGAGAGCCCGAGTGGGGGAATGAGAGAGAGAGCCCGAGGGAGGGAGAGGGAGAGAGCCCGAGTGTGGGAGTGACAGTGAGAGCCCGAGTATGGGAGAGAGAAAGAGAGAGCGCGAGAGTGGGAGAGAGAGAGAGCGCGAGTGTGGGAGAGAGAGAGCGCGAGTGTGGGAGAGAGAGAGAGAGAGCGCGGGTGTGGGAGAGAGAGAGAGAGCGCGCAAGTGTGGGAGAGAGAGAGAGCGCGCTAGTGTGGGAGAGAGAGAGAGAGCGCGCAAGTGTGGGAGAGAGAGAGAGAGCGCGAGTGTGGGAGAGAGAGAGAGAGAACGAGTGGGGAGAGGGAGAGGGAGGGGTAGAGAGAGAGGGAGGGGTAGAGAGAGAGGGAGGGGGAGAGATAGAGCGCGAGTGGGGTGGAGAGAGAGAGAGCGAGTGGGGTGGAGAGAGAGCGAGTGGGGTGGAGAGAGAGAGAGCGAGTGGGGTGGAGAGAGAGAGAGCAAGTGGTGGAGAGAGGGAGAGAGCACGTGGTGGAGAGAGGGAGAGAGCGAGTGGTGGAGAGAGAGAGAGCGAGTGGTGGAGAGAGAGAGAGCGAGTGGGGTGGAGAGAGAGAGAGCGAGTGGGGTGGAGAGAGAGAGAGCGAGTGGGGTGGAGAGAGAGAGAGCAAGTGGTGGAGAGAGGGAGAGCACGTGGTGGACAGAGAGAGAGAGCGAGTGTGGGAGAGAGAGAGAGCGAGTGTGGGAGAGAGAGAGAGCGAGTGTGGGAAAGAGAGAGAGCGAGTCGGGGGAGACAGAGATCGAGTAGGGGGGAGAGGGAGAGAGCGAATAGGGGGGAGAGGGAGAGAGTGAGTAGGGGGAGATAGAGAGAGCGAGTAATGGGGAGAGAGAGAGCGAGTGGGGGGAGAGAGAGAGAGACCGCGAGTGTGGGAGAGAGAGAGAGAGCACGAGTGTGAGAGAGAGAGAGCGTGAGTGGGGGAGAGAGATAAAGAGGGAGGGAGGGGGAGTGAGAGAGGGAGGGGAGAGAGAGAGAACGAGTGGGGAGAGAGAGAGAACGAAAGGGTAGAGGGAGAGGGAGGGGGAGAGAGAGAACGAGTGGGGAGAGAGAGAGAACGAGTGGGGAGAGAGAGAGAACGAATGGGGAGAGGGAGGGGTAGAGAGAGGGGGAGGTGGAGAGAGAGGGAGGGGGCAAGAGAGGGAGCGAGTGGTTGGGAGAGGGGGAGAGAGTGATGGAGGGGGCGAGAGAGAGAGCGAGTGGGAGAGAGAGAGGGAGAGCGAGTGGGGTAGAGAGAGAGAGAGAGCGAGTGGGGGAGAGACAGAGAGCGCGAGTGGGGGAGAGAGAGTGAGAGCGAGTGGGGGAGAGAGTGAGAGAGAGTGAGAGCGAGTGAGGGAGAGAGAGTGAGAGCAAGTGAGGGAGAGAGAGTGAGAGCGAGTGGGGGGATTGAGAGTGAGAGCGAGTGTGGGAGAGAGAGAGAAAGCGCGAGTGGGGGAGAGAGAGAGAGAGCGCGCGAGTGTGGGAGAGAGAGAGAGCGCGCGAGTGTGGGAGAGAGAGAGAGAGAGCGCGTGTGTGAGAGAGAGAGAGCGCGTGTGTGAGAGAGAGAGAGCGCGTGTGGGAGAGAGAGAGCGCGAGTGTGGGAGAGAGAGAGCGCGAGTGTGGGAGAGAGAGAGAGTGTGAGTGGTTGAGAGAGATAGGGAGGGAGGGACGTGGAGAGAGAGAGAACGAGTGGGGAGAGAGAGCGAACGAAAGGGTAGAGGGAGAGGGAGGGGTAGAGAGCGAGTGTGGGAGAGAGAGAGAGAGCGAGTGTGGGAGAGAGAGAGAGAGCGAGTGTGGGAGAGAGAGAGAGAGCGAGTGTGGGAGAGAGAGAGAGCGAGTAGGGGGAGAGAGAGAGAGCGAGTGGGGGGGTAAGATAGAGAGAGCGAGTGGGGGGGGAGAGAGAGAGAGCGAGTAGGGGGTGAGAGAGAGAGCGAGTAGGGGAGAGAGAGAGAGAGCGAGTAGGGGAGAGAGAGAGAGAGCGAGTAGGGGGAGAGAGAGAGCGAGTGGGGGGAGAGAGAGAGAGCGAGTGGGGTGGAGAGTGAGAGAGAGCGAGTGGGGTGGAGAGTGAGAGAGAGCGAGTGGGGTGGAGAGTGAGAGAGCGCGAGTGGAGTGGAGAGAGAGAGAGTGCGAGTGGGGTGGAGAGAGAGAGAGCAAGTGGTGGAGAGGGAGAGAGCACGTGGTGGAGAGAGGGAGAGAGCACGTGGTGGAGAGAGGGAGAGAGCGAGTGGTGGAGAGAGGGAGAGAGCGAGTGGTGGAGAGAGAGAGAGCGAATGGTGGAGAGAGAGAGAGCACGTGGTGGAGAGAAGGAGAGAGCGAGTGGTGGAGAGAAGGAGAGAGCGAGTGGGGTGGAGAGAGAGAGAGCGAGTGTGGGAGAGAGAGAGAGCGAGTGTGGGAGAGAGAGAGAGCGAGTCGGGGGAGACAGAGATCGAGTAGGGGGGAGAGGGAGAGAGTGAATAGGGGGTAGAGGGAGAGAGTGAATAGGGGGGAGAGGGAGAGAGCGGGTAGGGGGAGATAGAGAGAGCGAGTAATGGGGAGAAAGAGAGCGAGTGGGGGGAGAGAGAGAGAGACCGCGAGTGTGGGAGAGAGAGAGAGAGCACGAGTGTGAGAGAGAGAGAGCGTGAGTGGGGGAGAGAGATAAAGAGGGAGGGAGGGGGAGTGAGAGAGGGAGGGGAGAGAGAGAGAACGAGTGAGGAGAGAGAGAACGAAAGGGTAGAGGGAGAGGGAGGGGGAGAGAGAGAACGAGTGGGGAGAGAGAGAGAACGAGTGGGGAGAGAGAGAGAATGATTGGGGAGAGAGAGAGAACGAATGGGGAGAGGGAGGGGTAGAGAGAGGGGGAGGTGGAGTGAGAGGGAGGGGGCAAGAGAGGGAGCGAGTGGTTGGGAGAGGGGGAGAGAGTGATGGAGGGGGCGAGGGAGAGAGAGAGGGAGAGCGAGTGGGGTAGAGAGAGAGAGAGCGAGTGGGGGAGAGACAGAGAGCGCGAGTGGGGGAGAGAGAGTGAGAGCGAGTGGGGGAGAGAGTGAGAGAGAGTGAGAGCGAGTGAGGGAGAGAGAGTGAGAGCGAGTGAGGGAGAGAGAGTGAGAGCGAGTGGGGGGATTGAGAGTGAGAGCGAGTGTGGGAGAGAGAGAGAGAGCGCGCGAGTGTGGGAGAGAGAGAGAGCGCGCGAGTGTGGGAGAGCGAGAGAGAGAGCGCGTGTGTGGGAGAGAGAGAGAGAGAGCGCGAGTGTGGGAGAGAGAGAGCGCGAGTGTGGGAGAGAGAGAGCGCGAGTGTGGGAGAGAGAGAGCGCGTGTGTGGGAGAGAGAGAGATTGTGAGTGGTTGAGAGAGATAGGGAGGGAGGGACGTGGAGAGAGAGAGAACGAGTGGGGAGAGAGAGAACGAAAGGGTAGAGGGAGAGGGAGGGGTAGAGAGCGAGTGTGGGAGAGAGAGAGAGAGCGAGTGTGGGAGAGAGAGAGAGAGCGAGTGTGGGAGAGAGAGAGAGAGCGAGTGTGGGAGAGAGAGAGAGCGAGTAGGGGGAGAGAGAGAGAGCGAGTGGGGGGGTAAGATAGAGAGTGAGTGGGGGGGGAGAGAGAGAGCGAGTAGGGGGGAGAGAGAGAGAGCGAGTAGGGGAGAGAGAGAGAGAGCGAGTAGGGGAGAGAGAGAGAGAGCGAGTAGGGGAGAGAGAGAGAGAGCGAGTAGGGGAGAGAGAGAGAGAGCGAGTAGGGGGAGAGAGAGAGCGAGTAGGGGGAGAGAGAGAGCGAGTGGGGGGAGAGTGAGAGAGAGCGAGTGGGGGGAGAGTGAGAGAGAGCGAGTGGGGTGGAGAGTGAGAGAGGGCGAATGGGGTGGAGAGAGAGGGAGCGAATGGGGTGGAGAGAGAGAGCGCGAGTGGGGTGGAGAGATAGATAGAGCGAGTGGGGTGGAGAGAGAGCGAGCGAGTGGGGTGGAGAGAAAGCGTGAGTGGGGGAGAGAGAGAGAGCGCGCGAGTGTGGGAGAGTGAGAGAGCGCGTGTGTGGGAGAGAGAGAGAGAGAGAGCGCGAGTGTGGGAGAGAGAGAGAGAGCGCGAGTGTGGGAGAGAGAGAGCACGAGTGTGGGAGAGAGAGAGAGCGTGAGTGGTTGAGAGAGATAAAGAGGGAGGGAGGGGGGGTGGAGAGAGAGAGAGAACGAGTGGGGGGAGAGAGAGAACGAAAGGGTAGAGGGAGAGGGAGGGGTAGAGAGCGAGTGTGGGGGAGAGAGAGAGAGCGAGTGTGGGAGAGAAAGAGAGAGCGAGTGTGGGAGAGAGAGAGAGCGAGTGTGGGAGAGAGAGAGAGCGAGTGTGGGAGAGAGAGAGCGAGTGTGGGAGAGAGAGAGAGCGAGTGGGGGGGGAGAGAGAGAGAGCGAGTGGGGGGGAGAGAGAGAGAGCGAGTGGGGGGGGAGAGAGAGAGAGAGCGAGTAGGGGGAGAGAGAGAGAGCAAGTGGGGGGGAGAGAGAGAGCGAGTAGGGGGGAGAGAGAGAGAGAGCGAGTAGGGGGGAGAGAGAGAGAGAGCGAGTAGGGGGGAGAGAGAGAGAGAGCAAGTGGGGGGGAGAGAGACCGAGTAGGGGGGAGAGAGAGAGAGAGCAAGTGGGGGGGAGAGAGAGAGCGAGTAGGGGGGAGAGAGAGAGAGAGCGAGTAGGTGGGCGAGAGAGAGAGAGCGAGTAGGGGGGAGAGAGAGAGAGAGCGAGTGGGGTTGAGAGAGAGAGAGAGCGAGTAGGGGGAGAGAGAGTGAGCGAGTAGGGGGGAGAGAGAGATAGCGAGTAGGGGGAGAGAGAGAGAGAGCGAGTAGGGGGGAGAGAGAGAGAGGGCGAGTGTGGGAGAGGGAGAGAGCGCGAATGGGGGAGAGGAAGAGAGCGAGTACGGGAGACGGAGAGAGCGAGTGTGGGAGAGAAAGAGAGGGTGAGAGGGGGAGAGAGAAGGCGCGAGTGGTGGGGGGGAGGAGGAGCGTGAGGAGGAGAGAGGGAGGGAAGGGGAGAGAGTGAGGGTGGGGGAGAGAGAGAGAGTGGGAGTGGGGGATAGAGAGACGGCGCGAGTGAGGATGGGGGAGTGAGAGAGTGAGGGGGAGAGAGAGAGAGCGCGTGGGGGAGAGAGAGTGAGTGAGAGCGAGTGTGGGAGAGAGAGAGAGAGAGAGAGATCGAGTGTGGGAGAGAGAGCGAGTGTGGGAAAGAGGGAGAGAGAGCGAGTGTGGGAGAGAGAGAGAGAGCGAGTGTGGGAGAGAGAGAGAGAGCGCGAGTGTGGGAGAGAGAGAGAGCGCGAGTGTGGGAGAGAGAGAGAGCGCGAGTGTGGGAGAGAGAGAGAGCGCGAGTGTGGGAAAGAGGGAGAGAGTGAGTGTGGGAAAGAGGGAGAGAGCGAGTGGTGGTGGAGAGAGAGAGTGCAGTGTGGGGTGGAGACTGAGAGAGTGCGAGTGGGGTGGAGAGAGAGAGAGCGAGTGGGGTGGAGAGAGAGAGAGCGAGTGGGGTGGAGAGAGAGAGAGCGAGTGGGGTGGAGAGAGAGAGAGCGAGTGGGGTGGAGAGAGAGATAGAGCGAGTGGGGTGGAGAGAGAGATAGAGCGAGTGGGGTGGAGAGAGAGATAGAGCGAGTGGGGTGGAGAGAGAGATAGAGCGAGTGGGGTGGAGAGAGAGATAGAGCGAGTGGGGTGGAGAGAGAGCGAGCGAGTGGGGTGGAGAGAGAGCGAGCGAGTGGGGTGGAGAGAGAGAGAGAGAGCCAGTGGGGTGGAGAGAGAGAGAGAACGAGTGGGGAGAGAGAGAGAGCGAGTGTGGGAGAGAGCGAGTGTGGGAGAGTGGGAGAGCAATTGGGGGAGAGAGACGACGCGAGTAGGGGAGAGAGGGAGGGGGAGAGAGTGAGGGAGGGGGAGAGAGAGAGAGAGAGTGGGATTGGGGGAGAGAGAGACGGCGCGAGTGAGGCTGGCGGAGTGAGAGAGTGAGGGGGAGAGAGAGAGAGCGAGTGGGGAAGAAAGAGAAGAGCCCGCCTGGGGGGGAGAGAGAGAGAGCGAGTAGGGGGGAGAGGGAGAGAGCGAGTAGGGGGGAGAGGGAGAGAGCGAGTAGCGGGGAGAGGGAGAGAGCGAGTAGGGGGGAGAGGGAGAGAGTGCGAGAGTGGGAGAGAGCGAGTATGGGAGACAGGGAGAGAGCGAGTGGGGGGGGAGAGAGAGAGAGCGAGTGGGGGGGAGAGAGAGAGAGCGAGTGGGTGGGGAGAGAGAGAGAGCGAGTGGGGGGGGAGAGAGAGAGAGTGAGTGGGGGGAGAGAGAGAGAGAGCGAGTAGGGGGAGAGAGAGAGAGAGCGAGTAGGGGGAGAGAGAGAGAGAGCGAGTGGGGGGAGAGAGAGAGAGCGAGTGGGGGGAGAGAGAGAGAGCGAGTAGGGGGGAGAGAGAGAGAGCGAGTAGGGGGGAGAGAGAGAGAGCGAGTAGGGGGGAGAAAGAGAGAGGGCGAGTAGGGGGGAGAGAGAGAGAGCGCGAGAGTGGGAGAGGGAGAGAGCGCGAGAGGGGGAGAGGGAGAGAGCGAGTATGGGAGACAGGGAGAGAGCGAGTGGGGGGGGGAGAGAGAGAGAGCGAGTGGGGGGGGAGAGAGAGAGAGCGAGTGGGGGGGAGAGAGAGAGAGCGAGTGGGGGGGAGAGGGAGAGAGCGAGTGGGGGGGAGAGAGAGCGAGCGAGTGGGGGGGAGAGAGAGCGAGTAGGGGGAGAGAGAGAGAGCGAGTAGGGGGAGAGAGAGAGAGAGCGAGTGGGGGGAGAGAGAGAGAGCGAGTAGGGGGGAGAGAGAGAGAGAGAGCGAGTGGGGTGGAGAGTGAGAGAGCGCGAGTGGGGTGGAGAGAGAGAGAGCGCGAGTGGGGTTGAGAGAGAGAGAGAGCGAGTGGGGTGGAGAGAGAGAGAGCGAAAGGGGTGGAGAGAGAGAGCGCGAGTGGGGTGGAGATAGAGAGCGCGAGTGGGGTGGAGAGATAGAGCGAGTGGGGTGGAGAGATAGATAGACCGAGTGGGGTGGAGAGAGAGCGAGCGAGTGGGGTGGAGAGTGAGCGAGCGAGTGGGGTGGAGAGTGAGCGAGCGAGTGGGGTGGAGAGTGATCGAGCGAGTGGGGTGGAGAGTGATCGAGCGAGTGGGGTGGAGAGAGATCGAGCGAGTGGGTTGGAGAGAGAGAGAGCGAGTGGGGTGGAGAGAGAGAGGGTGTGGCGGAGAGAGAGAGAGAGAACGAGTGGGAAGAGAGAGAGAACGAGTGGGAAGAGAGAGAGAGCGCGTGGGGGAGAGAGAGAGAGCGCGTGGGGGAGAGAGAGAGCGCTTGGGGGAGAGAGAGAGAACGTGTGGGAGAGAGAGAGAGAGCGAGTGTGGGAGAGAGAGAGCGAGTGTGGGAGAGGGGGAGAGCAATTGGGGGAGAGAGACGACGCGAGTAGGGGAGAGAGGGAGAGGGATAGCATGAGGACGAGAGAGGGAGGGAGGGGAAGAGAGGGAGGGAGGGGGAGAGAGAGAGAGTGGAATTGGGGGAGAGAGAGATGGCGCGAGTGAGGCTGGCGGAGTGAGACAGTGAGGGGGAGAGAGAGAGCGAGTGGGGAAGAAAGAGAAGAGCGAGTAGGGGGGAGAGGGAGAGAGCGAGTAGGGGGAGAGAGCGAGCCCGAGTGGGGGAGAGAGAGAGAGAGAGCGAGTAGGGGGGAGAGGGAGAGAGCGAGAAGGGGGGAGAGGGAGAGAGCGAGTAGGGGGAGAGAGAGAGAGCGAGTAGGGGGGAGAGAGAGAGCGAGTAGGGGGTGTGAGAGAGCGAGTAGGGGGGAGAGAGAGAGCGCGAGTGTGGGAGAGGGAGAGAGCGCGAGTGTGGGAGAGAGAGAGAGCGCGAATGGGGGAGAGGGAGAGAGCGAGTATGGGAGACAGGGAGAGAGCGAGTGTGGGAGACGGAGAGAGCGAGTGTGGGAGAGAAAGAGAGGGTGAGAGGGGGAGAGAGACGGCGTGAGTGGGGGGGGAGAGGAGGAGCGTGAGGAGGAGAGAGGGAGGGAGGGGGAGAGTGTGAGGGTGGGGGAGAGAGAGAGAGTGGGAGTGGGGGAGAGAGAGACGGCGCGAGTGAGGGTGGGGGAGTGAGAGTGTGAGGGGGAGAGAGAGAGTGCGCGTGGGGGAGAGAGAGTGAGTGAGAGCGAGTGTGGGAGAGAGAGAGAGAGAGAGAGATCGAGTGTGGGAGAGAGAGAGAGAGATCGAGTGTGAGAGAGAGAGATCGAGTGTGGGAGAGAGAGAGAGAGATCGAGTGTGGGAGAGAGAGAGAGAGAGCGAGTGTGGGAGAGAGAGAGAGCGCGAGTGTGGGAGAGAGAGAGAGCGCGAGTGTGGGAGAGAGAGAGAGCGCGAGTGTGGGAGAGAGAGAGAGCTCGAGTGTGGGAGAGAGAGAGAGTGTGAGTGTGGGAAAGAGAGAGAGAGCGAGTGGTGGTGGAGAGAGAGAGTGCGAGTGGGGTGGAGAGAGAGAGAGAGAGAGTGGGGTGGAGAGAAAGAGAGCGAGTGGGGTGGAGAGAGAGAGATCGAGTGGGGTGGAGAGAGAGATAGAAGTGTGGGGTGGAGAGAGAGCGAGCGAGTGGGGTGGAGAGAGAGAGAGCGAGTGGGGTGGATAGAGAGAGGGTGTGGCTGAGAGAGAGAGAGAGAACGAGTGGGGAGAGAGAGAGAGCGAGTGTGGGAGAGAGGGAAAATGATTAGATTAGATTAGAGATACAGCACTGAAACAGGCCCTTCGGCCCACCGAGTCTGTGCCGAACATCAACCACCCATTTATACTAATCCTACACTAATCCCATATTCCTACCAAACATCCCCACCTGTCCCTATATTTCCCTACCACCTACCTATACTAGTGACAATTTATAATGGCCAATTTACCTATCAACCTGCAAGTCTTTTGGCTTGTGGGAGGAAACCGGAGCACCCGGAGAAAACCCACGCAGACACAGGGAGAACTTGCAAACTCCACACAGGCAGTACCCGGAATCGAACCCGGGTCCCTGGAGCTGTGAGGCTGCGGTGCTAACCACTGCGCCACTATGCCGCCCAGAGAGAGAGAGCGAGTGTGGGAGAGAGAGAGTGAGCGAGTGTGGGAGAGAGAGAGAGAGCGAGTGGTGAAGAGAGAGAGAGAGAGAGAGAGTGGGGGAGAGAGAGAGAGAGCTAGTGGGGTAGAGAGAGAGACGGAGCGAGTGGCGTAGAGAGAGAGAGCGCGAGTGGGGTAGAGAGAGATAGAGCGAGTGGGGTAGAGAGAGAGAGAGAGCGAGTGGGGTAGAGAGAGAGAGAGCTAGTTGGAGAGAGAGAGAGTGCGAGTGGTGGAGAGAGGGGGAGCGGGGGAGAGAGATAAGAGCGAGTGGGGAAGAAAGAGAAGAGCGAGTGGGGAAGAAAGAGAAGAGCGAGTGGGGAAGAAAGAGAAGAGCGAGTGGGGAAGAAAGAGAAGAGCCCGAGTGGGGGCGAGAGAGAGAGAGCGAGTAGGGGGGAGCCAGAGTGAGAGCGAGTAGGGGGGAGCCAGAGTGAGAGCGAGTGGGGGAGAGAGAGTGAGAGAGAGAGAGCGAGTAGGGGGAGAGAGAGAGAGCGCGAGTTGGGGGGAGAGAGAGAGAGAGTGACTAGGGGGGAGAGAGAGAGAGTGAGTAGGGGGGAGAGAGAGAGAGCGAGTCGGGGGGAGAGAGAGAGAGCGAGTAGGGGGGAGAGAGAGAGCGAGTAGGGGGAGAGAGAGCGAGCGAGTAGGGGGGAGAGAGAGCGAGCGAGTAGGGGGGAGAGAGAGCGAGCGAGTAGAGGGAGAGAGAGAGCGAGTAGGGGGGAGAGTGAGAGAGAGCGAGTAGGGGGGAGAGAATGAGAGCGCGAGTGGGGTGGAGAGAGTGAGAGCGCGAGTGGGGTGGAGAGAGAGAGAGCGTGAGTGGGGTGGAGAGAGAGAGAGCGCGAGTGCGGTGGAGAGAGAGAGAGCGCGAGTGCGGTGGAGAGAGAGTGAGCGCGAGTGGGGTGGAGAGAGAGAGCGAGCGAGTGGGGTGGAGAGAGTGCGAGCCAGTGGGGTGGAGAGAGAGCGAGCGAGGGGGGTGGAGAGAGAGCGAGCGAGTGGGGTGGAGAGAGAGAGGGTGTTCCGGAGAGAGAGAGAGAGAACGAGTAGGGAGAGCGAGAGAGCGTGGGGGAGAGAGAGAGAGCGAGTGTGGGAGAGAGAGAGAGAGCGAGTGTGGGAGAGAGAGAGAGCGAGTGTGGGAGTGGGGGAGAGCAATTGGGGAGAGAGACGACGCGTGTAGGGGAGAGAGGGAGAGGGAGAGCATGAGGAGGAGAGAGGGAGGGAGGGGGAGAAAGAGAGGGCGAGAGGGGGAGGGAGACGGCGTGAGTGGTGGGGAGAGGAGGAGCGTGAGGAGGAGAGAGGGAGGGAGGGGGAGAGAGTCAGGGAGGGGGAGAGAGAGAGAGTTGGAGTGGGGGAGAGAGAGACGGCGCGAGTGAGGATGGGGGAGTGAGAGAGAGCGCGTGGGGGAGAGAGAGTGAGTGAGAGCAAGTGGGGGAGAGAGAGAGAGAGAGAGAGTGTGGGAGAGAGAGAGCGAGTGTGGGAGCGAGAGAGAGAGCGAGTGTGGGAGAGAGAGAGAGCGCGAGTGTGGGAGAGAGAGAGAGCGCGAGTGTGGGAGAGAGAGAGAGCGCGAGTGTGGGAGAGAGAGAGAGCGCGAGTGTGGGAGAGAGAGAGAGCGCGAGTGTGGGAGAGAGAGAGAGCGCGAGTGTGGGAGAGAGAAAGAGAGCGAGTGGTGGAGAGAGGGAGAGCCCGAGTGTGGGAGAGAGAGAGAGAGCGCGAGTGTGGGAGAGAAAGAGAGCGCGAGTGTGGGGGAGAGAGAGCGCGAGTGTGGGAGAGAGAGAGAGCGCACGAGTGTGGGAGAGAGAGAGAGAGCGCGAGTGTGGGAGAGAGAGAGAGCGCGAGTGTGGGAGAGAGAGAGAGCGCGAGTGTGGGAGAGAGAGAGAGCGCGAGTGTGGGAGAGAGAGAGAAGGAGTTGTGGAGAGAGAGAGAGAGCGCGAGTGTGGGGGAGAGAGAGCGCGAGTGTGGGGGAGAGAGAGCGCGAGTGTGGGAGAGAGAGAGAGCGCGAGTGTGGGAGAGAGAGAGAGCGCGAGTGGTGGAGAGAGAGAGAGAGTGGGGGAGAGAAGGAGAGCCCGAGTGTGGGAGAGAGAGGGAGAGCCCGAGTGTGGGAGAGAGAGGGAGAGCGCGAGTGTGGGAGAGAAAGAGAGTGAGTGTGGGAGAGAAAGAGAGCGAGTGCGGGAGAGAGAGAGAGACCGCGATTGTGGGAGAGAGAGAGAGAGCGCGAGTGTGGGAGAGAGAGAGAGAGCGCGAGTGTGGGAGAGAGAGAGAGAGCGCGAGTGTGGGAGAGAGAGAGAGAGCGCGAGTGTGGGAGAGAGAGAGAGAGCGCGAGTGTGGGAGAGAGAGAGAGGGAGTGGTGGAGAGAGAGTGAGGGAGTGGTGGAGAGAGAGAGAGGGTGTGGTGGAGAGAGAGAGACCGAGTGGTGGAGAGAGAGAGTGAGAGCGAGTGTGGGAGAGAGAAAGAGAGCGCGTGGGGAAGAGAGAGTGAGTGAGCGCGAGTGTGGGAGAGAGAGAGCGAGTGTGGGAGAGAGAGAGAGAGAGAGAGTGTGGGAGAGAGAGAGAGAGAGAGCGAGTGTGGGAGAGAGAGAGAGAGAGCGAGTGTGGGAGAGAGAGAGAGAGAGCGACTGTGGGAGAGAGAGAGAGAGAGCGAGTGTGGGAGAGAGAGAGCGAGTGTGGGAGAGAGAGAGAGAGCGAGTGTGGGAAAGAGAGAGAGTGCGCGAGTGGGGGAGAGAGAGAGAGAGCGCGAGTGTGGGAGAGAGAGAGAGAGCGCGAGTGTGGGAGAGAGAGAGAGAGCGCGAGTGTGGGAGAGAGAGAGAGGGAGTGGTGGAGAGAGAGTGAGGGAGTGGTGGAGAGAGAGAGAGGGTGTGGTGGAGAGAGAGAGACCGAGTGGTGGAGAGAGAGAGTGAGAGCGAGTGTGGGAGAGAGAGAGAGAGCGCGTGGGGAAGAGAGAGTGAGTGAGCGCGAGTGTGGGAGAGAGAGAGCGAGTGTGGGAGAGAGAGAGAGAGAGAGAGTGTGGGAGAGAGAGAGAGAGAGCGAGTGTGGGAGAGAGAGAGAGAGAGCGAGTGTGGGAGAGAGAGAGAGAGAGCGACTGTGGGAGAGAGAGAGAGAGAGCGAGTGTGGGAGAGAGAGAGCGAGTGTGGGAGAGAGAGAGAGAGCGAGTGGTGGAGAGAGAGAGAGAGCGAGTGGGGGAGAGAGAGAGAGAGCGCGAGTGGGGGAGAGAGAGAGAGAGCGCGAGTGTGGGAGAGAGAGAGAGAGCGCGAGTGTGGGAGAGAGAGAGAGAGCGCGAGTGTGGGAGAGAGAGAGAGAGCGCGAGTGTGTGAGAGAGAGAGAGAGAGAGAGAGAGCGAGTGTGGGAGAGAGAGAGAGAGCGCGAGTGTGGGGGAGAGAGAGAGAGCGCGAGTGTGGGAGAGAGAGAGAGCGCGAGTGTGGGAGAGAGAGAGAGAGCGCGAGTGTGGGAGAGAGAGAGAGAGCGCGAGTGTGGGAGAGAGAGAGAGCGCGAGTGTGGGAGAGAGAGAGAGCGCGAGTGTGGGAGAGAGAGAGAGCGCGAGTGTGGGAGAGAGAGAGAGCGCGAGTGTGGGAGGGAGAGAGAGCGCGAGTGTGGGAGAGAGAGAGAGAGCGCGAGTGTGAGAGAGAGAAAGAGGGAGGGAGGGGGAGTTAGAGAGGGAGGGGAGAGAGAGAGAGAACGAGTGGGGAGAGAGAGAGAATGAAAGGGGAGAGAGAGAGGGAGGGGGAGAGAGAGCGCGAGTGGGGTGGAGAGAGAGAGCGAGCGAGTGGGGTGGAGAGACAGCGAGCGAGTGGGTGGAGAGAGAGAGAGCGAGTGAGGTGGAGAGTGAGAGAGCGAGTGGAGTGCAGAGAGAGAGCGCGGGGAAGAGAGGGACAGTGAGGTGGGAGAGAGAGGTGAGCGAGTGGGGGAGACAGAATAGCTACTGGGGAGCGAGGGAGAGAGAGAGAGCGAGTGGGGGGAGAGAGATAGGTTGTGGCGGAGAGAGAGAGAGAGAATGAGTGGGGAGAGAGAGAGAGCGCGTGGGGGAGAGAGAGAGCACGAATGGGGGAGAGGGAGAGAGAGAGTGTGGGAGACAGGGAGAGAGCGAGTGTGGGAGACAGGGAGAGAGCGAGTGTGGGAGACGGAGAGAGCGAGTGTGGGAGACGGAGAGAGCGAGTGTGGGAGACGGAGAGAGCGAGTGTGGGAGAGAGAGCGAGCGAGTGTGGGAGAGAGAGAGCGAGCGAGAGTGGGAGTGGGAGAGAGAGAGAGCGAGTAGGGGAGAGAGAGAGAGCGAGTGTGGGAGAGAGAGAGAGACCGCGAGTGTGGGAGAGAGAGAGAGAGCGCGAGTGTGGGAGAGAGAGAGAGAGCGCGAGTGTGGGAGAGAGAGAGAGAGCGCGAGTGTGGGAGAGAGAGAGAGCGCGAGTGTGGGAGAGAGAGAGAGAGCGCGAGTGTGGGAGAGAGAGAGAGAGCGCGAGTGTGGGAGAGAGAGTGAGGGAGTGGTGGAGAGAGAGTGAGGGTGTGGTGGAGAGAGAGAGACCGAGTGGTGGAGAGAGAGAGTGAGAGCGAGTGTGGGAGAGAGAGAGAGAGCGCGTGGGGAAGAGAGAGTGAGTGAGCGCGAGTGTGGGAGAGAGAGAGCGAGTGTGGGAGAGAGAGAGAGAGAGAGTGTGGGAGAGAGAGAGAGAGAGAGCGAGTGTGGGAGAGAGAGAGAGAGAGCGAGTGTGGGAGAGAGAGAGAGAGAGCGACTGTGGGAGAGAGAGAGAGAGAGCGAGTGTGGGAGAGAGAGAGAGCGAGTGTGGGAGAGAGAGAGCGAGTGGTGGAGAGAGAGAGAGAGCGAGTGGGGGAAAGAGAGAGAGAGCGCGAGTGTGGGAGAGAGAGAGAGAGCGCGAGTGTGGGAGAGAGAGAGAGAGCGCGAGTGTGGGAGAGAGAGAGAGAGAGAGAGAGCGAGTGTGGGAGAGAGAGAGAGAGCGCGAGTGTGGGGGAGAGAGAGAGAGCGCGAGTGTGGGAGAGAGAGAGAGCGCGAGTGTGGGAGAGAGAGAGAGCGCGAGTGTGGGAGAGAGAGAGAGCGCGAGTGTGGGAGGGAGAGAGAGCGCGAGTGTGGGAGAGAGAGAGAGCGCGAGTTTGGCAGAGAGAGAGAGAGCGCGAGTGTGAGAGAGAGAAAGAGGGAGGGAGGGGGAGTGAGAGAGGGAGGGGAGAGAGAGAGAGAACGAGTGGGGAGAGAGAGAGAATGAAAGGGGAGAGAGAGAGGGAGGGGGAGAGAGAGCGCGAGTGGGGTGGAGAGAGAGAGTGGGGTGGAGAGAGAGCGAGCGAGTGGGGTGGAGAGACAGCGAGCGAGTGGGTTGAGAGAGAGAGAGCGAGTGAGGTGGAGAGTGAGAGTGCGAGTGGAGTGCAGAGAGAGAGCGCGGGGAAGAGAGGGACAGTGAGGTGGGAAAGAGAGGTGAGCGAGTGGGGGAGACAGAATAGCTACTGGGGAGCGAGGGAGAGAGAGAGAGCGAGTGGGGGGAGAGAGATAGGTTGTGGCGGAGAGAGAGAGAGAGAATGAGTGGGGAGAGAGAGAGAGCGCGTGGGGGAGAGAGAGAGCACGAATGGGGGAGAGGGAGAGAGAGATTGTGGGAGACAGGGAGAGAGCGAGTGTGGGAGACGGAGAGAGCGAGTGTGGGAGACGGAGAGAGCGAGTGTGGGAGAGAGAGCGAGCGAGTGTGGGAGAGAGAGAGCGAGCGAGAGTGGGAGTGGGAGAGAGAGAGAGCGAGTAGGGGAGAGAGAGAGAGCGAGTAGGGGAGAGAGAGAGAGCGAGTAGGGGGAGAAAGAGAAGAGCGAGTGGGGAAGAAAGAGAAGAGCCCGAGCAGGGGGAGAGAGAGAGAGAGCGAGCAGGGGGAGAGAGAGAGCGCGAGTGTGGGAGAGAGAGAGAGAGCGCGAGTGTGGGAGAGAGAGAGAGAGCGCGAGTGTGGGAGAGAGAGAGAGAGCGTGCGTGTGGGAGAGAGAGAGAGAGAGCGCGAGTGGTGGAGAGAGAGAGAGGGAGTGGTGGAGAGAGAGAGAGGGAGTGGTGGAGAGAGAGAGAGAGAGAGAGAGCGAGTGGTGGAGAGAGAGAGAGAGAGAGAGCGAGTGGGGGAGAGAGATAGAGCTAGTGACGTAGAGAGAGAGAGCGCGAGTGGGGTAGAGAGAGAGAGAGAGCGAGTGGGGTAGAGAGAGAGAGAGAGCGAGTGGGGTAGAGAGAGAGAGAGAGAGAGTGCGAGTGGCGGAGAGAGTGGGAGCGGGGGGAGAGAGATAAGAGCGAGTGGGGAAGAAAGAGAAGAGCCCGAGTGGGGAAGAAAGAGAAGACCCCGAGTGGGGGAGAGAGAGAAGAGGGAGCAAGTGGGGGCGAGAGAGAGAGAGCGAGTGTGGGGGAGAGAGAGAGTGCGAGTGTGTGAGAGAGAGAGAGCGAGTGGGGGAGAGAAAGAGAGGGGGAGAGCAATTGGGGGAGAGAGACGGCGCGAGTGGGGGAGAGAGGGAGAGGGAAAGCGTGAGGAGGAGAGAGGGAGGGAGGGGGAGAGAGTGAGGGAGGGGTAGAGAGAGAGTGGGAGTGGGGGAGAGAGAGAGACGGTGCGAGTGAGGATGGGGGACTGAGAGAATGTGGGGGAGAGAGAGAAAGCGAGTGGGGTAGGGAGAGAGAGTGCGACTGGTGGAGAGAGAGAGTGCGAGTGGGGTGGAGAGAGAGAGAGCGAGTGGGGTGGAGAGAGAGAGAGCGAGTGGGGTGGAGAGAGAGAGAGCGAGTGGGGTGGAGAGAGAGAGCGCGAGTGGGGTGGAGAGAGAGAGAGCGAGTCGGGTTGAGAGAGAGAGAGCGTGAGTGGGGTGGAGAGAGAGAGCGCGAGTGGGGTGGAGAGAGAGAGAGCGAGTGGGATGGAGAGAGAGAGAGCGAGTGGGGGGGGAATAGAGAGTGCGAGTGGGGTGGAGAGAGAGTGCGAGTGGGGTGGAGAGAGAGAGAGCGTGAGTGGGGTGGAGAGAGAGCGTGCGAGTGGGGTGGAGAGAGAGAGCGCGAGTGGGGTGGAGAGAGAGAGAGCGAGTGAGGTGGAGAGAGAGAGAGTGAGTGGGGTGGAGAGAGAGAGAGCGAGTGGGGTGGAGAGAGAGAGAGCGAGTGGGGTGGAGAGAGAGCGAGCGAGTAGGGGGGAGAGCGAGCGAGTACGGGGGAGAGAGAGCGAGCGAGTAGGGGGGAGAGAGAGAGAGCGAGTAGGGGGGAGAGAGAGAGCGAGTAGGGGGGAGAGAGAGAGCGAGTAGGGTGGAGAGAGAGCGAGCGAGTAGGGGGAGAGAGAGCGAGCGAGTAGGGGGAGAGAGAGCGAGCGAGTAGGGGGAGAGAGAGCGAGCGAGTAGGGGAGAGAGAGAGAGAGCGAGTAGGGGGAGAGAGAGAGAACGAGTAGGGGGGGAGAGAGAGAGAACGAGTAGGGGGGGAGAGAGAGAGAGCGAGTGGGGTGGAGAGAGAGAGCGAGCGAGTGGGGTGGAGAGAGAGAGCGAGCGAGTGGGGTGTTGAGAGAGAGTGCGAGTGGGGTGGAGAGAGAGAGGGTGTGGCGGAGAGAGAGAGAGAGCGTGGGAGAGAGAGAGAGAGAGTGAGTGTGGGAGGGAGAGAGAGCGAGTGTGGGATTGGGGAGAGCAATTGGGGGAGAGAGACGAAGCGAGTAGGGGAGAGAGGGAGAGGGAGAGCATGAGGAGGAGAGAGGGAGGGGGAGGGAGACAGGGTGTGTGGTGGGGAGAGGAGGAGCATGAGGAGGAGAGAGAGTGGGAGTGGGGGAGAGAGAGAAGGCGCGAGTGAGGATGGGGGAGTGAGAGAGAGCGCGTGGAGGAGAGAGTGAGTGAGAGCGAGTGGGGGAGAGAGAGAGAGAGCGCGAGTGTGGGAGAGAGAGAGAGCGAGTGTGGGAGAGAGAGAGAGAGAGAGAGGGAGTGGTGGAGAGAGAGAGAGAGGGAGTGGTGGAGAGAGAGAGAGGGAGTGGTGGAGAGAGAGAGAGCGAGTGGGGTAGTGAGAGAGAGAGCGAGTGGGGTAGAGAGAGAGAGAGCGAGTGGGGTAGAGAGAGAGAGAGCGAGTGGGGTAGAGAGAGAGAGAGCGAGTGGGGTAGAGAGAGAGAGCTAGTTGGAGAGAGAGAGAGTGCGAGTGGCGGAGAGAGGGGGAGCGGGGGGGAGAGAGATAAGAGCGAGTGGGGAAGAAAGAGAAGAGCCCGAGTGGGGGAGAGAGAGAAGAGGGAGCGAGTGTGGGAGAGAGAGAGAGAGAGCGAGTGTGGAAGAGAGAGAGAGAGAGCGAGTGTGGGAGAGAGAGAGAGAGCGAGTGTGAGAGAGAGAGAGTGTGAGTGGGGGAGAGAAGGAGAGTGGGAGAGCAATTGGGGGAGAGAGACGGCGCGAGTGGGGGAGAAAGGGAGAGGGAGAGCGTGAGGAGGAGAGAGGGAGGGAGGGGGAGAGAGTGAGGGAGGGGTAGAGAGAGAGAGTGGGAGTGGGGAGAGAGAGAGAGCGCGTGGGGTGCAGAGAGAGAGAGCGAGTGAGGTGGAGAGAGTGCGTCAGTGGGGTGGAGAGTGCGAGTGGGGTGGAGAGAGAGCGAGCGAGTAGGGGGGAGAGAGAGCGAGCGAGTAGGGGAGAGAGAGAGCGAGCGAGTAGGGGAGAAAGAGAGAGAGCGAGTAGGGGGGAGAGAGAGCGAGTAGGTGGAGAGAGAGCGAGCGAATAGGGGGGAGAGAGAGAGAGCGAGTAGGGGGGAGAGAGAGAGAGAGCGAGTGGGGTGGAGAGAGAGAGCGAGCGAGTGGGGTGGAGAGAGAGAGCGAGCGAGTGGGGTGGAGAGAGAGCGAGCGAGTGGGGTGGAGAGAGAGAGTGCGAGTGGGGTGGAGAGAGAGAGGGTGTGGCGGAGAGAGAGAGAGAGCGTGGGAGAGAGAGAGCGAGTGTGGGAGTGGGGGAGAGCAATTGGGGGAGAGAGACGAAGCGAGTAGGGGAGAGAGGGAGAGCATGAGCAGGAGAGAGGGAGGGGGAGGGAGACGGGGTGTGTGGTGGGGAGAGGAGGAGCGTGAGGAGGAGAGAGGGAGGGAGGGAGGGGGAGAGAGTGAGGGTCTGGGAGAGAGAGAGAGTGGGAGTGGGGGAGAGAGAGACGGCGCGAGTGAGGATGGGGGAGTGAGAGAGAGCGCGTGGGGGAGAGAGAGAGAGAGAGCGAGTGTGGGAGAGAGAGAGAGCGCGAGTGTGGGAGAGAGAGTGAGCGCGAGTGGTGGAGAGAGAGAGAGCGCGAGTGGTGGAGAGAGAGAGAGCGCGAGTGGTGGAGAGAGAGAGAGCGCGAGTGGTGGAGAGAGAGAGAGCGCGAGTGGTGGAGAGAGAGAGAGCGCGAGTGGTGGAGAGAGGGAGAGCCCAAGTGTGGGAGAGAGAGAGAGAGCGCGAGTGTGGGAGAGAAAGAGAGCGCGAGTGTGGGGGAGAGAAAGAGAGCGCGAGTGTGGGGGAGAGAGAGCGCGAGTGTGGGAGAGGGAGAGAGAGCGCGAGTGTGGGAGAGGGAGAGAGAGCGCAAGTGTGGGAGAGAGAGAGAGCGCACGAGTGTGGGAGAGAGAGAGAGCGCGAGTGTGGGAGAGAGAGAGAGTGCGAGTGTGGGACAGAGAGAGAGAGCGCGCGAGTGTGGGAGAGAGAGAGCGCGCGCGAGTGTGGGAGAGAGAGAGAGGGAGTGGTGGAGAGAGAGAGAGGGAGTGGTGGAGAGAGAGAGAGAGGGTGGGAGAGGAGAGCCCGAGTGTGGGAGAGAGAGAGAGAGCGCGAGTGTGGGAGAGAAAGAGAGCGCGAGTGTGGGGGAGAGAGAGCGCGAGTGTGGGAGAGAGAGAGAGCGCACGAGTGTGGGAGAGAGAGAGAGGGAGTGGTGGAGAGAGAGAGAGAGGGTGTGGTGGAGTGAGAGAGAGAGCAAGTGGGCTAGTGAGAGAGAGAGCGAGTGGGGTAGAGAGAGAGAGAGCGAGTGGGGTAGAGAGAGAGAGAGCGAGTGGGGTAGAGAGAGAGAGAGCGAGTGGGGTAGAGAGAGAGAGAGCTAGTTGGAGAGAGAGAGAGTGCGAGTGGCGGAGAGAGGGGGAGCGGGGGGAGAGAGATAAGAGCGAGTGTGGAAGAAAGAGAAGAGCCCGAGTGGGGGAGAGAGAGAAGAGGGAGCGAGTGTGGGAGAGAGAGAGCGAGTGTGGGAGAGAGAGAGAGAGAGAGAGCGAGTGTGGGAGAGAGAGAGAGAGCGAGTGTGGGAGACAGAGAGAGTGAGTGGGTGAGAGAAGGAGAGTGGGAGAGCAATTGGGGGAGAGAGACGGCGCGAGTAGGGAGAAAGGGAGAGGGAGAGCGTGAGGAGGAGAGAGGGAGGGAGGGGGAGAGAGTGAGGGAGGGGTAGAGAGAGAGAGTGGGAGTGGGGGAGAGAGAGACGGCGCGAGTGAGGATGGGGGACTGAAAGAATGTGGGGGAGAGAGAGAGCGCGTGGGGAAGAGAGAGTGAGTGAGAGCGAGTGTGGGAGAGAGAGAGAGCGAGTGAGTGTGGGAGAGAGAGAGAGAGTGAGTGTGGGAGAGAGAGAGGGAGAGAGAGAGAGAGCGAGTGTGGGAGAGAGAGAGAGAGAGCGAGTGTGGGAGAGAGAGAGAGAGAGCGAGTGTGGGAGAGAGAGAGAGAGAGAGCGAGTGTGAGAGAGAGAGAGAGAGAGCGAGTGGTGGAGAGAGAGAGAGCGAGTGGGGGAAGAGTGAGAGAGCGAGTGAGGTGGAGAGTGAGACGGCGAGTGGTGTGCAGAGAGAGAGCGCGGGGAAGAGAGGGACAGTGAGGTGGGAGAGAGAGGTGAGCGAGTGGGGGAGACAGAATAGCTACTGGGGAGCGAGGGAGAGAGAGAGAGCGAGTGGGGGGAGAGAGATAGGTTGTGGCGGAGAGAGAGAGAGAGAGAATGAGTGGGGAGAGAGAGAGAGCGCGTGGGGGAGAGAGAGAGCACGAATGGGGAAAGGGAGAGAGAGAGTGTGGGAGACAGGGAGAGAGCGAGTGTGGGAGACGGAGAGAGCGAGTGTGGGAGACGGAGAGAGCGAGTGTGGGAGAGAGAGCGAGCGAGTGTGGGAGAGAGAGAGCGAGCGAGAGTGGGAGCGAGAGAGAGCGAGTAGGGGAGAGAGAGAGAGCGAGTAGGGGGAGAAAGAGAAGAGCGAGTGGGGAAGTAAGAGAAGAGCCTGAGTGGGGGAGAGAGAGAGAGAGCGAGCAGGGGGAGAGAGAGAGCGAGAGTGTGGGAGAGAGAGAGAGAGCGCAAGTGTGGGAGAGAGAGAGAGAGCGTGAGTGTGGGAGAGAGAGAGAGCGTGAGTGTGGGAGAGAGAGAGAGAGCGCGAGTGGTGGAGAGAGAGAGAGGGAGTGGTGGAGAGAGAGAGAGAGAGAGGGAGTGGTGGAGAGAGAGAGAGAGAGAGCGAGTGGTGGAGAGAGAGAGAGAGAGAGCGCGAGTGGTGGAGAGAGAGAGCGCGAGTGGGGGAGAGAGAGAGAGCGAGTGGGGTAGAGAGAGAGAGAGCGCGAGTGGGGTAGAGAGAGAGAGAGAGCGAGTGGGGTAGAGAGAGAGAGAGAGCGAGTGGGGTAGAGAGAGAGAGAGAGCGAGTGGGGTAGAGAGAGAGAGAGAGTGCGAGTGGCGGAGAGAGTGGGAGCTGGGGGAGAGAGATAAGAGCGAGTGGGGAAGAAAGAGAAGAGCCCGAGTGGGGAAGAAAGAGAAGACCCCGAGTGGGGGAGAGAGAGAAGAGGGAGCAAGTGGGGGCGAGAGAGAGAGAGCGAGTGTGGGAGAGAGAGAGAGTGCGAGTGTGGGAGAGAGAGAGAGCGAGTGGGGGAGAGAAAGAGAGGGGGAGAGCAATTGGGGGAGAGAGACGGCGCGAGTGGGGGAGAGAGGGAGAGGGAAAGCGTGAGGAGGAGAGAGGGAGGGAGGGGTAGAGAGAGAGTGGGAGTGGGGGAGAGAGAGACGGTGCGAGTGAGGATGGGGGACTGAGAGAATGTGGGGGAGAGAGAGAAAGCGAGTGGGGTAGGGAGAGAGAGTGCGAGTGGGGTGGAGAGAGAGAGAGCGAGTGGGGTGGAGAGAGAGAGAGCGAGTGGGGTGGAGAGAGAGAGAGCGAGTTGGGTTGAGAGAGAGAGAGAGAGTGTGAGTGGGGTGGAGAGAGAGAGCGCGAGTGGGGTGGAGAGAGAGAGAGCGAGTGGGATGGAGAGAGAGAGAGCGAGTGGGGGGGGAAATAGAGAGTGCGAGTGGGGTGGAGAGAGAGTGCGAGTGGGGTGGAGAGAGAAAGAGCGTGAGTGGGGTGGAGAGAGAGAGCGCGAGTGGGGTGGAGAGAGAGAGAGCGAGTGGGGTGGAGAGAGAGAGAGCGAGTGGGGTGGAGAGAGTGCGTCAGTGGGGTGGAGAGAGCGAGTGGGGTGGAGAGAGAGCGAGCGAGTAGAGGGGAGAGAGAGCGAGCGAGTAGGGGGGAGAGAGAGCGAGCGAGTAGGGGGGAGAGAGAGAGAGCGAGTAGGGGGGAGAGAGAGAGCGAGTAGGGTGGAGAGAGAGTGAGCGAGTAGGGGGAGAGAGAGCGAGCGAGTAGGGGGAGAGAGAGCGAGCGAGTAGGGGAGAGAGAGAGCGAGCGAGTAGGGGGGAGAGAGAGAGAGCGAGTAGGGGGAGAGAGAGAGAGCGAGTAGGGGGGAGAGAGAGAGAGAGTGAGTGGGGTGGAGAGAGAGAGTGAGCGAGTGGGGTGGAGAGAGAGAGAGAGCGAGCGAGTGGGGTGGAGAGAGAGAGCGAGCGAGTGGGGTGGAGAGAGAGAGCGAGCGAGTGGGGTGGAGAGAGAGCGAGCGAGTGGGGTGTAGAGAGAGAGTGCGAGTGGGGTGGAGAGAGAGAGGGTGTGGCGGAGAGAGAGAGAGAGCGTGGGAGAGAGAGAGAGAGTGAGTGTGGGAGGGAGAGAGAGCGAGTGTGGGAGTGGGGGAGAGCAATTGGGGGAGAGAGACGAAGCGAGTAGGGGAGAGAGGGAGAGCATGAGGAGGAGAGAGGGAGGGGGAGGGAGACGGGGTGTGTGGTGGGGAGAGGAGGAGCGTGAGGAGGAGAGAGAGTGGGAGTGGGGGAGAGAGAGACGGCGCGAGTGAGGATGGGGGAGTGAGAGAGAGCGCGTGGGGGAGAGAGTGAGTGAGAGCGAGTGGGGGAGAGAGAGAGAGAGCGCGAGTGTGGGAGAGAGAGAGAGCGCGAGTGTGGGAGAGAAAGAGAGCGCGAGTGTGGGGGAGAGAGAGCGCACGAGTGTGGGAGAGAGAGAGAGCGAGTGTGGGAGAGAGAGAGAGAGAGGGAGTGGTGGAGAGAGAGAGAGGGAGTGGTGGAGAGAGAGAGAGGGTGTGGTGGAGAGAGAGAGAGAGCAAGTGGGGTAGTGAGAGAGAGAGCAAGTGGGGTAGAGAGAGAGAGAGCGAGTGGGGTAGAGAGAAAGAGAGCGAGTGGGGTAGAGAGAGAGAGAGCGAGTGGGGTAGAGAGAGAGAGAGCTAGTTGGAGAGAGAGAGAGTGCGAGTGGCAGAGAGAGGGGGAGCGGGGGGAGAGAGATAAGAGCGAGTGGGGAAGAAAGAGAAGAGCCCGAGTGGGGAAGAAAGAGAAGAGCCCGAGTGGGGGAGAGAGAGAAGAGGGAGCGAGTGTGGGAGAGAGAGAGCGAGTGTGGGAGAGAGAGAGAGAGAGCGAGTGTGGGAGAGAGAGAGAGAGTGAGTGGGGGAGAGAAGGAGAGTGGGAGAGCAATTGGGAGAGAGAGACGGCGCGAGTGGGGGAGAAAGGGAGAGGGAGAGCGTGAGGAGGAGAGAGGGAGGGAGGGGGAGAGAGTGAGGGAGGGGTAGAGAGAGAGAGTGGGAGTGGGGAGAGAGAGAGAGCGCGTGGGGTGGAGAGAGAGAGAGAGCGAGTGGGGTGGAGAGAGTGCGTCAGTGGGGTGGAGAGAGCGAGTGGGGTGGAGAGAGCGAGTGGGGTGGAGAGAGAGCGAGCGAGTAGGGGGGAGAGAGAGCGAGCGAGTAGGGGAGAGAGAGAGAGAGCGAGCGAGTAGGGGGGAGAGAGAGAGAGCGAGTAGCGGGGAGAGAGAGAGCGAGTAGGGTGGAGAGAGAGCGAGCGAGTAGGGGGAGAGAGAGCGAGCGAGAAGGGGAGAGAGAGAGCGAGCGAGTAGGGGGGAGAGAGAGCGAGCGAGTAGGGGGGAGAGAGAGAGAGCGAGTAGGGGGAGAGAGAGAGAGCGAGTAGGGGGAGAGAGAGAGAGCGAGTAGGGGGGAGAGAGAGAGCGAGCGAGTGGGGTGGAGAGAGAGAGCGAGCGAGTGGGGTGGAGAGAGAGAGCGAGCGAATGGGGTGGAGAGAGAGAGCGAGCGAGTGGGGTGGAGAGAGAGAGTGCGAGTGGGGTGGAGAGAGAGAGGGTGTGGCGGAGAGAGAGAGAGAGCGTGGGAGAGAGAGAGAGAGCGAGTGTGGGAGAGAGAGAGAGCGAGTGGGGGAGAGCAATTGGGGGAGAGAGACGAAGCGAGTAGGGGAGAGAGGGAGAGGGAGAGCATGAGGAGGAGAGAGGGAGGGGGAGGGAGACGGGGTGTGTGGTGGGGAGAGGAGGAGCGTGAGGAGGAGAGAGGGAGGGAGGGGGAGAGAGTGAGGGACTGGGAGAGAGAGAGAGTGGGAGTGGGGGAGAGAGAGACGGCGCGAGTGAGGATGGGGGAGAGAGTGAGAGCGCGTGGGGGAGAGAGTGAGAGCGAGTGTGGGAGAGAGAGAGAGCGCGAGTGTGGGAGAGAGAGAGAGCGCGAGTGTGGGAGAGAGAGAGAGCGCGAGTGTGGGAGAGAGAGAGAGCGCGAGTGTGGGAGAGAGAGAGAGCGCGAGTGTGGGAGAGAGAGAGAGCGCGAGTGTGGGAGAGAGAGAGCGCGAGTGGTGGAGAGAGAGAGAGCGCGAGTGGTGGAGAGAGAGAGAGCGCGAGTGGTGGAGAGAGGGAGAGCCCAAGTGTGGGAGAGAGAGAGAGAGCGCGAGTGTGGGAGAGAAAGAGAGCGCGAGTGTGGGGGAGAGAAAGAGAGCGCGAGTGTGGGGGAGAGAGAGAGAGCGAGTGGGATGGAGAGAGAGAGAGCGAGTGGGGGGGGAAATAGAGAGTGCGAGTGGGGTGGAGAGAGAGAGCGCGAGTGGGGTGGAGAGAGAGAGAGCGAGTGGGATGGAGAGAGAGAGAGCGAGTGGGGGGGGAAATAGAGAGTGCGAGTGGGGTGGAGAGAGAGTGCGAGTGGGGTGGAGAGAGAAAGAGCGTGAGTGGGGTGGAGAGAGAGAGCGCGAGTGGGGTGGAGAGAGAGAGAGTGAGTGGGGTGGAGAGAGAGAGAGCGAGTGGGGTGGAGAGAGTGCGTCAGTGGGGTGGAGAGAGCGAGTGGGGTGGAGAGAGAGCGAGCGAGTAGAGGGGAGAGAGAGCGAGCGAGTAGGGGGGAGAGAGAGCGAGCGAGTAGGGGGGAGAGAGAGAGAGCGAGTAGGGGGAGAGAGAGAGCGAGTAGGGTGGAGAGAGAGCGAGCGAGTAGGGGGAGAGAGAGCGAGCGAGTAGGGGAGAGAGAGAGCGAGCGAGTAGGGGGGAGAGAGAGAGAGCGAGTAGGGGGAGAGAGAGAGAGCGAGTAGGGGGGAGAGAGAGAGAGAGTGAGTGGGGTGGAGAGAGAGAGTGAGCGAGTGGGGTGGAGAGAGAGAGAGAGCGAGCGAGTGGGGTGGAGAGAGAGAGCGAGCGAGTGGGGTGGAGAGAGAGAGCGAGCGAGTGGGGTGGAGAGAGAGCGAGCGAGTGGGGTGTAGAGAGAGAGTGCGAGTGGGGTGGAGAGAGAGAGGGTGTGGCGGAGAGAGAGAGAGAGCGTGGGAGAGAGAGAGAGAGTGAGTGTGGGAGGGAGAGAGAGCGAGTGTGGGAGTGGGGGAGAGCAATTGGGGGAGAGAGACGAAGCGAGTAGGGGAGAGAGGGAGAGCATGAGGAGGAGAGAGGGAGGGGGAGGGAGACGGGGTGTGTGGTGGGGAGAGGAGGAGCGTGAGGAGGAGAGAGAGTGGGAGTGGGGGAGAGAGAGACGGCGCGAGTGAGGATGGGGGAGTGAGAGAGAGCGCGTGGGGGAGAGAGTGAGTGAGAGCGAGTGGGGGAGAGAGAGAGAGAGCGCGAGTGTGGGAGAGAGAGAGAGCGCGAGTGTGGGAGAGAAAGAGAGCGCGAGTGTGGGGGAGAGAGAGCGCACGAGTGTGGGAGAGAGAGAGAGCGAGTGTGGGAGAGAGAGAGAGAGAGGGAGTGGTGGAGAGAGAGAGAGGGAGTGGTGGAGAGAGAGAGAGGGTGTGGTGGAGAGAGAGAGAGAGCAAGTGGGGTAGTGAGAGAGAGAGCAAGTGGGGTAGAGAGAGAGAGAGCGAGTGGGGTAGAGAGAAAGAGAGCGAGTGGGGTAGAGAGAGAGAGAGCGAGTGGGGTAGAGAGAGAGAGAGCTAGTTGGAGAGAGAGAGAGTGCGAGTGGCAGAGAGAGGGGGAGCGGGGGGAGAGAGATAAGAGCGAGTGGGGAAGAAAGAGAAGAGCCCGAGTGGGGAAGAAAGAGAAGAGCCCGAGTGGGGGAGAGAGAGAAGAGGGAGCGAGTGTGGGAGAGAGAGAGCGAGTGTGGGAGAGAGAGAGAGAGAGCGAGTGTGGGAGAGAGAGAGAGAGTGAGTGGGGGAGAGAAGGAGAGTGGGAGAGCAATTGGGAGAGAGAGACGGCGCGAGTGGGGGAGAAAGGGAGAGGGAGAGCGTGAGGAGGAGAGAGGGAGGGAGGGGGAGAGAGTGAGGGAGGGGTAGAGAGAGAGAGTGGGAGTGGGGAGAGAGAGAGAGCGCGTGGGGTGGAGAGAGAGAGAGAGCGAGTGGGGTGGAGAGAGTGCGTCAGTGGGGTGGAGAGAGCGAGTGGGGTGGAGAGAGCGAGTGGGGTGGAGAGAGAGCGAGCGAGTAGGGGGGAGAGAGAGCGAGCGAGTAGGGGAGAGAGAGAGAGAGCGAGCGAGTAGGGGGGAGAGAGAGAGAGCGAGTAGCGGGGAGAGAGAGAGCGAGTAGGGTGGAGAGAGAGCGAGCGAGTAGGGGGAGAGAGAGCGAGCGAGAAGGGGAGAGAGAGAGCGAGCGAGTAGGGGGGAGAGAGAGCGAGCGAGTAGGGGGGAGAGAGAGAGAGCGAGTAGGGGGAGAGAGAGAGAGCGAGTAGGGGGAGAGAGAGAGAGCGAGTAGGGGGGAGAGAGAGAGCGAGCGAGTGGGGTGGAGAGAGAGAGCGAGCGAGTGGGGTGGAGAGGGAGAGCGAGCGAATGGGGTGGAGAGAGAGAGCGAGCGAGTGGGGTGGAGAGAGAGAGTGCGAGTGGGGTGGAGAGAGAGAGGGTGTGGCGGAGAGAGAGAGAGAGCGTGGGAGAGAGAGAGAGAGCGAGTGTGGGAGAGAGAGAGAGCGAGTGGGGGAGAGCAATTGGGGGAGAGAGACGAAGCGAGTAGGGGAGAGAGGGAGAGGGAGAGCATGAGGAGGAGAGAGGGAGGGGGAGGGAGACGGGGTGTGTGGTGGGGAGAGGAGGAGCGTGAGGAGGAGAGAGGGAGGGAGGGGGAGAGAGTGAGGGACTGGGAGAGAGAGAGAGTGGGAGTGGGGGAGAGAGAGACGGCGCGAGTGAGGATGGGGGAGAGAGTGAGAGCGCGTGGGGGAGAGAGTGAGAGCGAGTGTGGGAGAGAGAGAGAGCGCGAGTGTGGGAGAGAGAGAGAGCGCGAGTGTGGGAGAGAGAGAGAGCGCGAGTGTGGGAGAGAGAGAGAGCGCGAGTGTGGGAGAGAGAGAGAGCGCGAGTGTGGGAGAGAGAGAGCGCGAGTGGTGGAGAGAGAGAGAGCGCGAGTGGTGGAGAGAGAGAGAGCGCGAGTGGTGGAGAGAGAGAGAGCGCGAGTGGTGGAGAGAGGGAGAGCCCAAGTGTGGGAGAGAGAGAGAGAGCGCGAGTGTGGGAGAGAAAGAGAGCGCGAGTGTGGGGGAGAGAAAGAGAGCGCGAGTGTGGGGGAGAGAGAGCGCGAGTGTGGGAGAGAGAGAGGGAGTGGTGGAGAGGGAGAGAGAGCGCGAGTGTGGGAGAGAGAGAGAGCGCACGAGAGTGGGAGAGAGAGAGCGCGAGTGTGGGAGAGAGAGAGAGAGAGCGCGAGTGTGGGAGAGAGAGAGAGAGCGCGCGAGTGTGGGAGAGAGAGAGAGTGCGCGAGTGTGGGAGAGAGAGAGAGGGAGTGGTGGAGAGAGAGAGAGAGCGCACGAGAGTGGGAGAGAGAGAGCGCGAGTGTGGGAGAGAGAGAGAGAGCGCGAGTGTGGGAGAGAGAGAGAGAGCGCGCGAGTGTGGGAGAGAGAGAGAGCGCGCGAGTGTGGGAGAGAGAGAGAGGGAGTGGTGGAGAGAGAGAGAGAGCGCGAGTGTGGGAGAGAAAGAGAGCGCGAGTGTGGGAGAGAGAGAGTGCGCGAGTGTGGGAGAGAGAGAGCGTGAGTGTGGGAGAGAGAGAGCGCGAGTGTGGGAGAGAGAGAGAGAGAGCGCGCGTGTGGGAGAGAGAGAGAGAGCGAGTGGTGGAGAGAGAGAGAGAGTGGGGGAGAGGAGAGCCCGAGTGTGGGAGAGAGAGAGAGAGCGCGAGTGTGGGAGAGAAAGAGAGCGCGAGTGTGGGGGAGAGAGAGCGCGAGAGTGGGAGAGAGAGAGAGCGCACGAGTGTGGGAGAGAGAGAGAGCGAGTGTGGGAGAGGGAGTGGTGGAGAGAGAGAGAGGGAGTGGTGGAGAGAGAGAGAGGGAGTGGTGGAAAGAGAGAGAGGGAGTGGTGGAGAGAGTGAGAGAGGGTGTGGTGGAGTGAGAGAGAGAGCAAGTGGGCTAGTGAGAGAGAGAGTGAGTGGGGTAGTGAGATAGAGAGCGAGTGGGGTAGAGAGAGAGAGAGCGAGTGGGGTAGAGAGAGAGAGAGCGAGTGGGGTAGAGAGAGAGAGAGCTAGTTGGAGAGAGAGAGAGTGCGAGTGGCGGAGAGAGGGGGAGCGGGGGGAGAGAGATAAGAGCGAGTGTGGAAGAAAGAGAAGAGCCCGAGTGGGGGAGAGAGAGAAGAGGGAGCGAGTGTGGGAGAGAGAGAGCGAGTGTGGGAGAGAGAGAGAGAGAGCGAGCGAGTGTGGGAGAGAGAGAGAGAGCGAGTGTGGGAGAGAGAGAGAGAGTGAGTGGGGGAGAGAAGGAGAGTGGGAGAGCAATTGGGGGAGAGAGACGGCGCGAGTGGGGGAGAAAGGGAGAGGGAGAGCGTGAGGAGGAGAGAGGGAGGGAGGGGGAGAGAGTGAGGGAGGGGTAGAGAGAGAGAGTGGGAGTGGGAGAGAGAGAGACGGTGCGAGTGAGGATGGGGGACTGAGAGAATGTGGGGGAGAGAGAGAGCGCGTGGGGAAGAGTGAGTGAGTGAGAGCGAGTGTGGGAGAGAGAGCGAGTGTGGGAGAGAGAGAGAGCGAGTGAGTGTGGGAGAGAGAGAGAGCGCGCGTGTGGGAGAGAGAGAGAGAGCGAGTGGTGGAGAGAGAGAGAGTGGGGGAGAGGAGAGCCCGAGTGTGGGAGAGAGAGAGAGAGAGCGCGAGTGTGGGAGAGAAAGAGAGCGCGAGTGTGGGGGAGAGAGAGCGCGAGTGTGGGAGAGAGAGAGAGCGCACGAGTGTGGGATAGAGAGAGAGAGAGAGATGGAGTGGTGGAGAGAGAGAGAGGGAGTGGTGGAAAGAGAGAGAGGGAGTGGTGGAGAGAGAGAGAGAGGGTGTGGTGGAGTGAGAGAGAGAGCAAGTGGGCTAGTGAGAGAGAGAGCGAGTGGGGTAGTGAGAGAGAGAGCGAGTGGGGTAGAGAGAGAGAGAGCGAGTGGGGTAGAGAGAGAGAGAGCGAGTGGGGGAGAGAGAGAGAGAGCTAGTTGGAGAGAGAGAGAGTGCGAGTGGCGGAGAGAGAGGGAGCGGGGGGAGAGAGATAAGAGCGAGTGTGGAAGAAAGAGAAGAGCCCGAGTGGGGGAGAGAGAGAAGAGGGAGCGAGTGTGGGAGAGAGCGAGCGAGTGTGGGAGAGAGAGAGAGAGAGCGAGCGAGTGTGGGAGAGAGAGAGCGAGCGAGTGTGGGAGAGAGAGAGAGAGTGAGTGGGGGAGAGAAGGAGAGTGGGAGAGCAATTGGGGGAGAGAGACGGCGCGAGTGGGGGAGAAAGGGAGAGGGAGAGCGTGAGGAGGAGAGAGGGAGGGAGGGGGAGAGAGTGAGGGAGGGGTAGAGAGAGAGAGTGGGAGTGGGGGAGAGAGAGACGGCGCGAGTGAGGATGGGGGACTGAGAGAATGTGGGGGAGAGAGAGAGCGTGTGGGGAAGAGAGAGTGAGTGAGAGCGAGTGTGGGAGAGAGAGCGAGTGTGGGAGAGAGAGAGAGCGAGCGAGTGTGGGAGAGAGAGAGAGAGAGCGAGTGTGGGAGAGAGAGAGAGAGAGCGAGTGTGGGAGAGAGAGAGAGAGAGCGAGTGGTGGAGAGAGAGAGAGAGCGAGTGGGGGAAAGAGAGAGAGAGCACGAGTGTGGGAGAGAGAGAGAGCGCGAGTGTGGGAGAGAGAGAGAGCGCGAGTGTGGGAGAGAGAGAGCGTGAGTGTGGGAGAGATAGATCGCGAGTGTGGGAGAGAGAGAGCGCGCGAGTGTGGGAGAGAGAGAGAGCGCGAGTGTGGGAGAGAGAGAGAGAGCGCGAGCGCGGGAGAGAGAGAGAGTGCGCGAGCGCGGGAGAGAGAGAGAGAGCGCGAGCGCGGGAGAGAGAGAGAGCGCGAGTGTGGGAGAGAGAGAGCGCGAGTGTGAGAGAGAGAGAGCACGAGTGTGGGTGAGAGAGAGAGCGCAAGTGTGGGAGAGAGAGAGAGAGAGAGGGAGTGGTGGAGAGAGAGAGAGGGTGTGGTGGAGAGAGAGAGAGGGTGTGGTGGAGAGAGAGAGAGGGTGTGGTGTAGTGAGAGAGAGAGCAAGTGGAGTAGTGAGAGAGAGAGCGAGTGGGGTAGAGAGAGAGAGAGCGAGTGGGGTAGAGAGAGAGAGAGCGAATGGGGTAGAGAGAGAGAGAGCGAGTGGGGTAGAGAGAGAGAGAGCTAGTTGGAGAGAGAGAGAGTGCGAGTGGCGGAGAGAGGGGGAGCGGGGGGAGAGAGATAAGAGCGAGTGGGGAAGAAAGAGAAGAGCCCGAGTGGGGAAGAAAGAGAAGAGCCCGAGTGGGGGAGAGAGAGAAGAGGGAGCGAGTGTGGGAGACAGAGAGCGAGTGTGGGAGAGAGAGAGAGAGAGCGAGTGTGGGAGAGAGAGAGAGAGTGAGTGGGGGAGAGAAGGAGATTGGGAGAGCAATTGGGGGAGAGAGACGGAGCGAGTGGGGGAGAAAGGGAGAGGGAGAGTGTGAGGAGGAGAGAGGGAGGGAGGGGGAGAGAGTGAGGGAGGGGTAGAGAGAGAGAGTGGGAGTGGGGAGAGAGAGAGAGCGAGTGGGGTGGAGAGAGAGCGAGCGAGTAGGGGGGAGAGAGAGCGAGCGAGTAGGGGAGAGAGAGAGCGAGCGAGTAGGGGGGAGAGAGAGAGAGCGAGTAGCGGGGAGAGAGAGAGCGAGTAGGGTGGAGTGAGAGCCAGCGAGTAGGGGGAGAGAGAGCGAGCGAAGTAGGGGGGAGAGAGAGCGAGCGAGTAGGGGGGAGAGAGAGCGAGCGAGTAGGGGGGAGAGAGAGAGAGCGAGTAGGGGGAGAGAGAGAGAGCGAGTAGGGGAGAGAGAGAGAGCGAGTAGGGGAGAGAGAGAGAGCGAGTAGGGGGGAGAGAGAGAGAGAGCGAGTGGGGTGGAGAGAGAGAGCGAGCGAGTGGGGTGGAGAGAGAGAGCGAGCGAATGGGGTGGAGAGAGAGAGCGAGCGAGTGGGGTGGAGAGAGAGAGTGCGAGTGGGGTGGAGAGAGAGAGGGTGTGGCGGAGAGAGAGAGAGAGCGTGGGAGAGAGAGAGAGAGCGAGTGTGGGAGAGAGAGAGAGCGAGTGTGGGAGTGGGGGAGAGCAATTGGGGGAGAGAGACGAAGCGAGTAGGGGAGAGAGGGAGAGGGAGAGCATGAGGAGGAGAGAGGGAGGGGGAGGGAGACGGGGTGTGTGGTGGGGAGAGGAGGAGCGTGAGGAGGAGAGAGGGAGGGAGGGGGAGAGAGTGAGGGACTGGGAGAGAGAGAGAGTGGGAGTGGGGGAGAGAGAGACGGCGCGAGTGAGGATGGGGGAGTGAGAGAGAGCGCGTGGGGGAGAGAGTGAGAGCGAGTGGGGGAGAGAGAGAGAGAGAGCGAGTGTGGGAGAGAGAGAGAGCGCGAGTGTGGGAGAGAGAGAGAGCGCGAGTGTGGGAGAGAGAGAGCGCGAGTGGTGGAGAGAGAGAGAGCGCGAGTGGTGGAGAGAGAGAGAGCGCGAGTGGTGGAGAGAGAGAGAGCGCGAGTGTGGGAGAGAAAGAGAGCGCGAGTGTGGGGGAGAGAGAGCGCGAGTGTGGGAGAGAGAGAGAGCGCACGAGTGTGGGAGAGAGAGAGAGAGAGAGGGAGTGGTGGAGAGAGAGAGAGAGGGTGTGGTGGAGTGAGAGAGAGAGCAAGTGGGCTAGTGAGAGAGAGAGCGAGTGGGGTAGTGAGAGAGAGAGCGAGTGGGGTAGAGAGAGAGAGAGCGAGTGGGGTAGAGAGAGAGAGAGCGAGTGGGGTAGAGAGAGAGAGAGCTAGTTGGAGAGAGAGAGAGTGCGAGTGGCGGAGAGAGAGGGAGCGGGGGGAGAGAGATAAGAGCGAGTGTGGAAGAAAGAGAAGCGCCCGAGTGGGGGAGAGAGAGAAGAGGGAGCGAGTGTGGGAGAGAGAGAGCGAGTGTGGGAGAGAGAGAGAGAGAGCGAGCGAGTGTGGGAGAGAGAGAGCGAGCGAGTGTGGGAGAGAGAGAGAGAGTGAGTGGGGGAGAGAAGGAGAGTGGGAGAGCAATTGGGGGAGAGAGACGGCGCGAGTGGGGGAGAAAGGGAGAGGGAGAGCGTGAGGAGGAGAGAGGGAGGGAGGGGGAGAGAGTGAGGGAGGGGCAGAGAGAGAGAGTGGGAGTGGGGGAGAGAGAGACGGCGCGAGTGAGGATGGGGGACTGAGAGAATGTGGGGGAGAGAGAGAGCGTGTGGGGAAGAGAGAGTGAGTGAGAGCGAGTGTGGGAGAGAGAGCGAGTGTGGGAGAGAGAGAGAGCGAGTGAGTGTGAGAGAGAGAGAGAGCGAGTGTGGGAGAGAGAGAGAGATAGCGAGTGGTGGAGAGAGAGAGAGAGCGAGTGGTGGAGAGAGAGATAGAGCGAGTGGGGGAAAGAGAGAGAGAGCACGAGTGTGGGAGAGAGAGAGAGCGCGAGTGTGGGAGAGAGAGAGCGCGAGTGTGGGAGAGAGAGAGAGCGCGAGTGTGGGAGAGAGAGAGAGCGCGAGTGTGGGAGAGAGAGAGAGAGCGCGAGCGCGGGAGAGAGAGAGAGAGCGCGAGCGCGGGAGAGAGAGAGAGAGCGCGAGCGCGGGAGAGAGAGACAGAGCGCGAGTGTGGGAGAGAGAGAGCGCGAGTGTGAGAGAGAGAGAGCACGAGTGTGGGTGAGAGAGAGAGCGCGAGTGTGGGAGAGAGAGAGAGAGAGAGGGAGTGGTGGAGAGAGAGAGAGGGAGTGGTGGAGAGAGAGAGAGGGTGTGGTGGAGAGAGAGAGAGAGCAAGTGGGGTAGTGAGAGAGAGAGCGAGTGGGGTAGTGAGAGAGAGAGCGAGTGGGGTAGTGAGAGAGAGAGCGAGTGGGGTAGAGAGAGAGAGAGCGAGTGGGGTAGAGAGAGAGAGAGCGAGTGGGGTAGAGAGAGAGAGAGCTAGTTGGAGAGAGAGAGAGTGCGAGTGGCGGAGAGAGGGGGAGCGGGGGGAGAGAGATAAGAGCGAGTGGGGAAGAAAGAGAAGAGCCCGAGTGGGGAAGAAAGAGAAGAGCCCGAGTGGGGGAGAGAGAGAAGAGGGAGCGAGTGTGGGAGAGAGAGAGCGAGTGTGGGAGAGAGAGAGAGAGTGAGTGGGGGAGAGAAGGAGAGTGGGAGAGCAATTGGGGGAGAGAGACGGCGCGAGTGGGGGAGAAAGGGAGAGGGAGAGTGTGAGGAGGAGAGAGGGAGGGAGGGGGAGAGAGTGAGGGAGGGGTAGAGAGAGAGAGTGGGAGTGGGGAGAGAGAGAGAGCGCGTGGGGTGGAGAGAGAGAGAGCAAGTGGGGTGGAGAGAGCGAGTGGGGTGGAGAGAGCGAGTGGGGTGGAGAGAGCGAGTGGGGTGGAGAGAGAGCGAGCGAGTAGGGGGGAGAGAGAGCGAGCGAGTAGGGGAGAGAGAGAGCGAGCGAGTAGGGGGAGAGAGAGAGAGCGAGTAGCGGGGAGAGAGAGAGCGAGTAGGGTGGAGTGAGAGCGAGCGAGTAGGGGAGAGAGAGAGCGAGCGAGTAGGGGAGAGAGAGAGCGAGCGAGTAGGGGGAGAGAGAGAGAGCGAGTAGGGAGAGAGAGAGAGAGCGAGTAGGGAGAGAGAGAGAGAGCGAGCAGGGGGAGAGAGAGAGAGCGAGTAGGGGGGAGAGAGAGAGAGAGCGAGTGGGGTGGAGAGAGAGAGCGAGCGAGTGGGGTGGAGAGAGAGAGCGAGCGAGTGGGGTGGAGAGAGAGAGAGCGCGAGTGTGGGAGAGAGAGAGAGCGCAAGTGGTGGAGAGAGAGAGAGCGCGAGTGGTGGAGAGAGGGAGAGCCCAAGTGTGGGAGAGAGAGAGAGAGCGCGAGTGTGGTGGAGAAAGAGAGCGCGAGTGTGGGGGAGAGAAAGAGAGCGCGAGTGTGGGAGAGGGAGAGAGAGCGCGAGTGTGGGAGAGGGAGAGAGAGCGCGAGTGTGGGAGAGAGAGAGAGCGCACGAGAGTGGGAGAGAGAGAGCGCGAGTGTGGGAGAGAGAGAGAGAGCGCGAGTGTGGGAGAGAGAGAGAGAGCGCACGAGTGTGGGAGAGAGAGAGAGCGCGCGAGTGTGGGAGAGAGAGAGAGCGCGCGACTGTGGGAGAGAGAGAGAGGGAGTGGTGGAGAGAGAGAGAGAGCGCGAGTGTGGGAGAGAAAGAGAGCGCGAGTGAAGGGGGAGAGAGTGCGCGAGTGCGGGAGAGAGAGAGCGCGAGTGTGGGAGAGAAAGACAGCGCGAGTGCGGGAGAGAGAGAGAGCGCGAGTGTGGGAGAGAGAGAGAGCGCGAGTGTGGGAGAGAGAGAGAGATTGCGCGTGTGGGAGAGAGAGAGCGAGTGGTGGAGAGAGAGAGGGAGTGGGGGAGAGGAGAGCCCGAGTGTGGGAGAGAGAGAGAGCGCGCGAGTGTGGGAGAGAAAGAGAGCGCGAGTGTGGGAGAGAGAGAGAGCGCGAGTGTGGGAGACAGAGAGAGCGCACGAGTGTGGGAGAGAGAGAGAGCGAGTGTGGGAGAGAGAGAGAGAGAGAGAGAGAGGGAGTGGTGGAGAGAGAGAGAGGGAGTGGTGGAGAGAGAGAGAGGGAGTGGTGGAGAGAGAGAGAGAGGGTGTGGTGGAGTGAGAGAGAGAGCAAGTGGGCTAGTGAGAGAGAGAGCGAGTGGGGTAAAGAGAGAGAGAGCGAGTGGGGTAGAGAGAGAGAGAGCGAGTGGGGTAGAGAGAGAGAGAGCGAGTGGGGTAGAGAGAGAGAGAGCTAGTTGGAGAGAGAGAGAGTGCGAGTGGCGGAGAGAGGGGGAGCGGGGGGAGAGAGATAAGAGCGAGTGTGGAAGAAAGAGAAGAGCCCGAGTGGGGGAGAGAGAGAAGAGGGAGCGAGTGTGGGAGAGAGAGAGCGAGTGTGGGAGGGAGAGAGAGAGAGAGAGCGAGCGAGTGTGGGAGAGAGAGAGAGAGAGAGAGCGAGTGTGGGAGAGAGAGAGAGAGCGAGTGTGGGAGAGAGAGAGAGAGTGAGTGGGTGAGAGAAGGAGAGTGGGAGAGCAATTGGGGGAGAGAGACGGCGCGAGTGGGGAGAAAGGGAGAGGGAGAGCGTGAGGAGGAGAGAGGGAGGGAGGGGGAGAGAGTGAGGGAGGGGTAGAGAGAGAGAGTGGGAGTGGGGGAGAGAGAGACGGCGCGAGTGAGGATGGGGGACTGAGAGAATGTGGGGGAGAGAGAGAGCGTGTGGGGAAGAGAGAGGGAGAGAGAGCGAGTGTGGGAGAGAGAGAGCGAGCGAGTGTGGGAGAGAGAGAGAGAGAGCGAGTGTGGGAGAGAGAGAGAGAGAGCGAGTGTGGGAGAGAGAGAGAGAGAGCGAGTGGTGGAGAGAAAGAGAGCGCGAGTGTGGGAGAGGGAGAGAGAGCGCGAGTGTGGGAGAGGGAGAGAGAGCGCGAGTGTGGGAAAGAGAGAGAGAGCACGAGTGTGGGAGAGAGAGAGAGCGCGAGTGTGGGAGAGAGAGAGAGCGCGAGTGTGGGAGAGAGAGAGCGCGAGTGTGGGAGAGAGAGAGCGCGCGAGTGTGGGAGAGAGAGAGAGCGCGAGTGTGGGAGAGAGAGAGAGCGCGAGCGCGGGAGAGAGAGAGAGAGCGCGAGCGCGGGAGAGAGAGAGAGAGCGCGAGCGCGGGAGAGAGAGAGCGCGAGTGTGGGAGAGAGAGAGCGCGAGTGTGAGAGAGAGAGAGCACGAGTGTGGGTGAGAGAGAGAGCGCGTGTGTGGGAGAGAGAGAGAGAGAGAGGGAGTGGTGGAGAGAGAGAGAGGGAGGGTGTTGTGGAGAGAGAGAGAGAGCAAGTGGGGTAGTGAGAGAGAGAGCGAGTGGGGTAGTGAGAGAGAGAGCGAGTGGGGTAGTGAGAGAGAGAGCGAGTGGGGTAGAGAGAGAGAGAGAGCGAGTGGGGTAGAGAGAGAGAGAGCGAGTGGGGTAGAGAGAGAGAGAGCTAGTTGGAGAGAGAGAGAGTGCGAGTGGCGGAGAGAGGGGGAGCGGGGGGAGAGAGATAAGAGCGAGTGGGGAAGAAAGAGAAGAGCCTGAGTGGGGAAGAAAGAGAAGAGCCCGAGTGGGGGAGAGAGAGAAGAGGGAGCGAGTGTGGGACAGAGAGAGCGAGTGTGGGAGAGAGAGAGAGAGAGCGAGTGTGGGAGAGAGAGAGAGAGTGAGTGGGGGAGAGTGGGAGAGCAATTGGGGGAGAGAGACGGCGCGAGTGGGGGAGAAAGGGATAGGGAGAGCGTGAGGAGGAGAGAGGGAGGGAGGGGGAGAGAGTGAGGGAGGGGTAGAGAGAGAGAGTGGGAGTGGGGAGAGAGAGAGAGCGCGTGGGGTGGAGAGAGAGAGAGCGAGTGGGGTGGAGAGAGCGAGTGGGGTGGAGAGAGCGAGTGGGGTGGAGAGAGAGCGAGCGAGTAGGGGGGAGAGAGAGCGAGCGAGTAGGGGAGAGAGAGAGCGAGCGAGTAGGGGGGAGAGAGAGAGAGCGAGTAGCGGGGAGAGAGAGCGAGCGAGTAGGGGGGAGAGAGAGAGAGCGAGTAGGGGGAGAGAGAGAGAGCGAGTAGGGGGAGAGAGAGAGAGCGAGTAGGGGGGAGAGAGAGAGAGAGCGAGTGGGGTGGAGAGAGAGAGCGAGCGAGTGGGGTGGAGAGAGAGAGCGAGCGAGTGGGGTGGAGAGAGAGAGAGCGCGAGTGTGGGAGAGAGAGAGAGCGCGAGTGGTGGAGAGAGAGAGAGCGCGAGTGGTGGAGAGAGGGAGAGCCCAAGTGTGGGAGAGAGAGAGAGAGCGCGAGTGTGGGAGAGAAAGAGAGCGCGAGTGTGGGAGAGGGAGAGAGAGCGCGAGTGTGGGAGAGGGAGAGAGAGCGCGAGTGTGGGAGAGGGAGAGAGAGCGCGAGTGTGGGAGAGGGAGAGAGAGCGCGAGTGTGGGAGAGAGAGAGCGCGAGTGTGGGAGAGAGAGAGAGAGCGCGAGTGTGGGAGAGAGAGAGAGAGCGCGCGAGTGTGGGAGAGAGAGAGAGCGCGCGAGAGTGGGAGAGAGAGAGAGGGAGTGGTGGAGAGAGAGAGAGAGCACGAGTGTGGGAGAGAAAGAGAGCGCGAGTGAAGGGGGAGAGAGTGCGCGAGTGCGGGAGAGAGAGAGCGCGAGTGCGGGAGAGAGAGAGAGCGCGGGTGCGGGAGAGAGAGAGAGCGCGAGTGCGGGAGAGAGAGAGTGCGCGAGTGTGGGAGAGAGAGAGAGAGTGCGCGTGTGGGAGAGAGAGAGCGAGTGGTGGAGAGAGAGAGGGAGTGGGGGAGAGGAGAGCCCGAGTGTGGGAGAGAGAGAGAGAGCCCGAGTGTGGGAGAGAAAGAGAGCGCGAGTGTGGGAGAGAAAGAGAGCGCGAGTGTGGGAGAGAGAGAGAGCGCGAGTGTGGGAGAGAGAGAGAGCGCGAGTGTGGGAGAGAGAGAGAGCGCACGAGTGTGGGAGAGAGAGAGAGCGAGTGTGGGAGAGAGAGAGAGAGAGAGAGAGGGAGTGGTGGAGAGAGAGAGAGGGAGTGGTGGAGAGAGAGGGAGGGAGTGGTGGAGAGAGAGAGAGAGGGTGTGGTAGAGTGAGAGAGAGAGCAAGTGGGCTAGTGAGAGAGAGAGCGAGTGGGGTAGTGAGAGAGAGAGCGAGTGGGGTAGAGAGAGAGAGAGCGAGTGGGGTAGAGAGAGAGAGAGCGAGTGGGGTAGTGAGAGAGAGAGCGAGTGGGGTAGAGAGAGAGAGAGCGAGTGGGGTAGAGAGAGAGAGAGCGAGTGTGGGAGAGAGAGAGAGAGCGAGTGTGGGAGAGAGAGAGAGAGTGAGTGGGTGAGAGAAGGAGAGTGGGAGAGCAATTGGGGGAGAGACGGCGCGAGTGGGGGAGAAAGGGAGAGGGAGAGCGTGAGGAGGAGAGAGGGAGGGAGGGGGAGAGAGTGAGGGAGGGGTAGAGAGAGAGAGTGGGAGTGGGGGAGAGAGAGACGGCGTGAGTGAGGATGGGGGACTGAGAGAATGTGGGGGAGAGAGAGTGCGCGTGGGGAAGAGAGAGTGAGTGAGAGCGAGTGTGGGAGAGAGAGAGAGCGAGTGTGGGAGGGAGAGAGAGAGAGAGAGCGAGTGTGGGAGAGAGAGAGAGAGAGCGAGTGTGGGAGAGAGAGAGAGAGAGAGCGAGTGTGAGAGAGAGAGAGCGAGTGTGGGAGAGAGAGAGAGAGAGAGCGAGTGTGAGAGAGAGAGAGCGAGTGGTGGAGAGAGAGAGAGAGCGAGTGAGGTGGAGAGTGAGACTGCGAGTGGAGTGCAGAGAGAGAGCACGGGGAAGAGAGGGACAGTGAGGTGGGAGAGAGAGGTGAGCGAGTGGGGGAGACAGAATAGCTACTGGGGAGCGAGGGAGAGAGAGAGAGCGAGTGGGGGGAGAGAGATAGGTTGTGGCGGAGAGAGAGAGAGAATGAGTGGGGAGAGAGAGAGAGCGCGTGGGGGAGAGAGAGAGCACGAATGGGGAAAGGGAGAGAGAGAGTGTGGGAGACAGGGAGAGAGCGAGTGTGGGAGACGGAGAGAGCGAGTGTGGGAGACGGAGAGAGCGAGTGTGGGAGACGGAGAGAGCGAGTGTGGGAGAGAGAGCGAGCGAGTGTGGGAGAGAGAGAGCGAGCGAGAGTGGGAGCGAGAGAGAGCGAGTAGGGGAGAGAGAGAGAGCGAGTAGGGGGAGAAAGAGAAGAGCGAGTGGGGAAGAAAGAGAAGAGCCTGAGTGGGGGAGAGAGAGAGAGAGCGAGCAGGGGGAGAGAGAGAGCGCGAGTGTGGGAGAGAGAGAGAGAGCGCAAGTGTGGGAGAGAGAGAGAGAGCGTGAGTGTGGGAGAGAGAGAGAGAGTGCGCGTGTGGGAGAGAGAGAGCGAGTGGTGGAGAGAGAGAGAGGGAGTGGGGGAGAGGAGAGCCCGAGTGTGGGAGAGAGAGAGAGAGCGCGAGTGTGGGAGAGAAAGAGAGCGCGAGTGTGGGAGAGAGAGAGAGCGCGAGTGTGGGAGACAGAGAGAGCGCACGAGTGTGGGAGAGAGAGAGAGCGAGTGTGGGAGAGAGAGAGAGAGGGAGTGGTGGAGAGAGAGAGAGGGAGTGGTGGAGAGAGAGAGAGGGAGTGGTGGAGAGAGAGAGAGAGGGTGTGGTGGAGTGAGAGAGAGAGCAAGTGGGCTAGTGAGAGAGAGAGCGAGTGGGGTAGAGAGAGAGAGAGCGAGTGGGGTAGAGAGAGAGAGAGCGAGTGGGGTAGAGAGAGAGAGAGCGAGTGGGGTAGAGAGAGAGAGAGCTAGTTGGAGAGAGAGAGAGTGCGAGTGGCGGAGAGAGGGGGAGCGGGGGGAGAGAGATAAGAGCGAGTGTGGAAGAAAGAGAAGAGCCCGAGTGGGGGAGAGAGAGAAGAGGGAGCGAGTGTGGGAGAGAGAGAGAGAGAGAGAGCGAGTGTGGGAGAGAGAGAGAGAGCGAGTGTGGGAGAGAGAGAGAGAGTGAGTGGGTGAGAGAAGGAGAGTGGGAGAGCAATTGGGGGAGAGAGACGGCGCGAGTGGGGGAGAAAGGGAGAGGGAGAGCGTGAGGAGGAGAGAGGGAGGGAGGGGGAGAGAGTGAGGGAGGGGTAGAGAGAGAGAGTGGGAGTGGGGGAGAGAGAGACGGCGCGAGTGAGGATGGGGGACTGAGAGAATGTGGGGGAGAGAGAGAGCGTGTGGGGAAGAGAGAGTGAGTGAGAGCGAGTGTGGGAGAGAGAGTGAGTGTGGGAGAGAGAGAGCGAGCGAGTGTGGGAGAGAGAGAGAGAGCGAGTGTGGGAGAGAGAGAGAGAGAGCGAGTGTGGGAGAGAGAGAGAGAGAGCGAGTGGTGGAGAGAGAGAGAGAGCGAGTGGTGGAGAGAGAGAGAGAGCGAGTGGGGGAAAGAGAGAGAGAGCACGAGTGTGGGAGAGAGAGAGAGCGCGAGTGTGGGAGAGAGAGAGAGCGCGAGTGTGGGAGAGAGAGAGCGCGAGTGTGGGAGAGAGAGAGCGCGAGTGTGGGAGAGAGAGAGCGCGCGAGTGTGGGAGAGAGAGAGAGCGCGAGTGTGGGAGAGAGAGAGAGAGCGCGAGTGTGGGAGAGAGAGAGAGAGCGCGAGCGCGGGAGAGAGAGAGAGAGCGCGAGCGCGGGAGAGAGAGAGAGAGCGCGAGCGCGGGAGAGAGAGAGAGAGCGCGAGCGCGGGAGAGAGAGAGAGAGCGCGAGCGCGGGAGAGAGAGAGCGCGAGCGTGGGAGAGAGAGAGCGCGAGTGTGAGAGAGAGAGAGCGCGAGCGTGGGAGAGAGAGAGCGCGAGTGTGAGAGAGAGAGAGCGCGAGTGTGAGAGAGAGAGAGCACGAGTGTGGGTGAGAGAGAGAGCGCGAGTGTGGGAGTGGTGGAGAGAGAGAGAGGGAGTGGTGGAGAGAGAGAGAGGGTGTGGTGGAGAGAGAGAGAGAGCGAGTGGGGTAGTGAGAGAGAGAGCGAGTGGGGTAGTGAGAGAGAGAGCGAGTGGGGTAGTGAGAGAGAGAGCGAGTGGGGTAGAGAGAGAGAGAGAGCGAGTGGGGTAGAGAGAGAGAGAGCGAGTGGGGTAGAGAGAGAGAGAGCTAGTTGGAGAGAGAGAGAGTGCGAGTGGCGGAGAGAGGGGGAGCGGGGGGAGAGAGATAAGAGCGAGTGGGGAAGAAAGAGAAGAGCCTGAGTGGGGAAGAAAGAGAAGAGCCCGAGTGGGGGAGAGAGAGAAGAGGGAGCGAGTGTGGGACAGAGAGAGCGAGTGTGGGAGAGAGAGAGAGAGAGCGAGTGTGGGAGAGAGAGAGAGAGTGAGTGGGGGATAGTGGGAGAGCAATTGGGGGAGAGAGACGGCGCGAGTGGGGGAGAAAGGGAGAGGGAGAGCGTGAGGAGGAGAGAGGGAGGGAGGGGGAGAGAGTGAGGGAGGGGTAGAGAGAGAGAGTGGGAGTGGGGAGAGAGAGAGAGCGCGTGGGGTGGAGAGAGAGAGAGCGAGTGGGGTGGAGAGAGCGAGTGGGGTGGAGAGAGCGAGTGGGGTGGAGAGAGAGCGAGCGAGTAGGGGGGAGAGAGAGCGAGCGAGTAGGGGAGAGAGAGAGCGAGCGAGTAGGGGGGAGAGAGAGAGAGCGAGTAGCGGGGAGAGAGCGAGCGAGTAGGGGGAGAGAGAGCGAGCGAGTAGGGGGGAGAGAGAGCGAGCGAGTAGGGGGGAGAGAGAGCGAGCGAGTAGGGGGGAGAGAGAGCGAGCGAGTAGGGGGAGAGAGAGAGAGCGAGTAGGGGGAGAGAGAGAGAGCGAGTAGGGGGGGAGAGAGAGAGAGCGAGTAGGGGGAGAGAGAGAGAGCGAGTAGGGGGCAGAGAGAGAGAGAGCGAGTGGGGTGGAGAGAGAGAGCGAGCGAGTGGGGTGGAGAGAGAGAGCGAGCGAGTGGGGTGGAGAGAGAGAGCGAGCGAGTGGGGTGGAGAGAGAGAGAGCGCGAGTGTGGGAGAGAGAGAGAGCGCGAGTGGTGGAGAGAGAGAGAGCGCGAGTGGTGGAGAGAGGGAGAGCCCAAGTGTGGGAGAGAGAGAGAGAGCGCGAGTGTGGGAGAGGGAGAGAGAGCGCGGGTGTGGGAGAGGGAGAGAGAGCGCGAGTGTGGGAGAGGGAGAGAGAGCGCGAGTGTGGGAGAGGGAGAGAGAGCGCGAGTGTGGGAGAGGGAGAGAGAGCGCGAGTGTGGGAGAGAGAGAGAGCGCACGAGAGTGGGAGAGAGAGAGCGCGAGTGTGGGAGAGAGAGAGAGAGCGCGAGTGTGGGAGAGAGAGAGAGAGCGCGCGAGTGTGGGAGAGAGAGAGAGCGCGCGAGTGTGGGAGAGAGAGAGAGGGAGTGGTGGAGAGAGAGAGCGCGAGTGTGGGAGAGAAAGAGAGCGCGAGTGAAGGGGGAGAGAGTGCGCGAGTGCGGGAGAGAGAGTGCGCGAGTGTGGGAGAGAGAGAGAGCGCGAGTGCGGGAGAGAGAGAGAGCGCGAGTGTGGGAGAGAGAGAGAGCGCGAGTGTGGGAGAGAGAGAGAGAGTGCGCGTGTGGGAGAGAGAGAGCGAGTGGTGGCGAGAGAGAGGGAGTGGGGGAGAGGAGAGCCCGAGTGTGGGAGAGAGAGAGTGAGTGCGAGTGTGGGAGAGAAAGAGAGCGCGAGTGTGGGAGAGAAAGAGAGCGCGAGTGTGGGAGAGAAAGAGAGCGCGAGTGTGGGAGAGAGAGAGAGCGCGAGTGTGGGAGAGAGAGAGAGCGCACGAGTGTGGGAGAGAGAGAGAGCGAGTGTGGGAGAGAGAGAGAGAGAGAGAGAGAGGGAGTGGTGGAGAGAGAGAGAGGGAGTGGTGGAGAGAGAGAGAGAGGGAGTGGTGGAGAGAGAGAGAGAGGGTGTGGTAGAGTGAGAGAGAGAGCAAGTGGGCTAGTGAGAGAGAGAGCGAGTGGGGTAGTGAGAGAGAGAGCGAGTGGGGTAGAGAGAGAGAGAGCGAGTGGGGTAGAGAGAGAGAGAGCGAGTGGGGTAGTGAGAGAGAGAGCGAGTGGGGTAGAGAGAGAGAGAGCGAGTGGGGTAGAGAGAGAGAGAGCGAGTGGGGTAGAGAGAGAGAGAGCGAGTGTGGGAGAGAGAGAGAGAGCGAGTGTGGGAGAGAGAGAGAGAGTGAGTGGGTGAGAGAAGGAGAGTGGGAGAGCAATTGGGGGAGAGACGGCGCGAGTGGGGGAGAAAGGGAGAGGGAGAGCGTGAGGAGGAGAGAGGGAGGGAGGGGGAGAGAGTGAGGGAGGGGTAGAGAGAGAGAGTGGGAGTGGGGGAGAGAGAGACGGCGCGAGTGAGGATGGGGGACTGAGAGAATGTGGGAGAGAGAGAGAGCGAGTGTGGGAGGGAGAGAGAGAGAGAGAGCGAGTGTGGGAGAGAGAGAGAGAGAGCGAGTGTGGGAGAGGGAGAGAGAGCGCGGGTGTGGGAGAGGGAGAGAGAGCGCGAGTGTGGGAGAGGGAGAGAGAGCGCGAGTGTGGGAGAGGGAGAGAGAGCGCGAGTGTGGGAGAGGGAGAGAGAGCGCGAGTGTGGGAGAGAGAGAGAGCGCACGAGAGTGGGAGAGAGAGAGCGCGAGTGTGGGAGAGAGAGAGAGAGCGCGAGTGTGGGAGAGAGAGAGAGAGCGCGCGAGTGTGGGAGAGAGAGAGAGCGCGCGAGTGTGGGAGAGAGAGAGAGGGAGTGGTGGAGAGAGAGAGCGCGAGTGTGGGAGAGAAAGAGAGCGCGAGTGAAGGGGGAGAGAGTGCGCGAGTGCGGGAGAGAGAGTGCGCGAGTGTGGGAGAGAGAGAGAGCGCGAGTGCGGGAGAGAGAGAGAGCGCGAGTGTGGGAGAGAGAGAGAGCGCGAGTGTGGGAGAGAGAGAGAGAGTGCGCGTGTGGGAGAGAGAGAGCGAGTGGTGGAGAGAGAGAGGGAGTGGGGGAGAGGAGAGCCCGAGTGTGGGAGAGAGAGAGTGAGTGCGAGTGTGGGAGAGAAAGAGAGCGCGAGTGTGGGAGAGAAAGAGAGCGCGAGTGTGGGAGAGAAAGAGAGCGCGAGTGTGGGAGAGAGAGAGAGCGCGAGTGTGGGAGAGAGAGAGAGCGCACGAGTGTGGGAGAGAGAGAGAGCGAGTGTGGGAGAGAGAGAGAGAGAGAGAGAGAGGGAGTGGTGGAGAGAGAGAGAGGGAGTGGTGGAGAGAGAGAGAGAGGGAGTGGTGGAGAGAGAGAGAGAGGGTGTGGTAGAGTGAGAGAGAGAGCAAGTGGGCTAGTGAGAGAGAGAGCGAGTGGGGTAGTGAGAGAGAGAGCGAGTGGGGTAGTGAGAGAGAGAGCGAGTGGGGTAGAGAGAGAGAGAGCGAGTGGGGTAGTGAGAGAGAGAGCGAGTGGGGTAGAGAGAGAGAGAGCGAGTGGGGTAGAGAGAGAGAGAGCGAGTGTGGGAGAGAGAGAGAGAGCGAGTGTGGGAGAGAGAGAGAGAGTGAGTGGGTGAGAGAAGGAGAGTGGGAGAGCAATTGGGGGAGAGACGGCGCGAGTGGGGGAGAAAGGGAGAGGGAGAGCGTGAGGAGGAGAGAGGGAGGGAGGGGGAGAGAGTGAGGGAGGGGTAGAGAGAGAGAGTGGGAGTGGGGGAGAGAGAGACGGCGCGAGTGAGGATGGGGGACTGAGAGAATGTGGGAGAGAGAGAGAGCGAGTGTGGGAGGGAGAGAGAGAGAGAGAGCGAGTGTGGGAGAGAGAGAGAGAGAGCGAGTGTGGGAGAGAGAGAGAGAGAGAGCGAGTGTGAGAGAGAGAGAGAGAGAGCGAGTGGTGGAGAGAGAGAGAGAGCGAGTGAGGTGGAGAGTGAGACGGCGAGTGGAGTGCAGAGAGAGAGCGCGGGGAAGAGAGGGACAGTGAGGTGGGAGAGAGAGGTGAGCGAGTGGGGGAGACAGAATAGCTACTGGGGAGCGAGGGAGAGAGAGAGAGCGAGTGGGGGGAGAGAGATAGGTTGTGGCGGAGAGAGAGAGAGAATGAGTGGGGAGAGAGAGAGAGCGCGTGGGGGAGAGAGAGAGCACGAATGGGGAAAGGGAGAGAGAGAGTGTGGGAGACAGGGAGAGAGCGAGTGTGGGAGACGGAGAGAGCGAGTGTGGGAGACGGAGAGAGCGAGTGTGGGAGAGAGAGCGAGCGAGTGTGGGAGAGAGAGAGCGAGCGAGAGTGGGAGCGAGAGAGAGCGAGTAGGGGAGAGAGAGAGAGCGAGTAGGGGGAGAAAGAGAAGAGCGAGTGGGGAAGAAAGAGAAGAGCCTGAGTGGGGGAGAGAGAGAGAGAGCGAGCAGGGGGAGAGAGAGAGCGCGAGTGTGGGAGAGAGAGAGAGAGCGCAAGTGTGGGAGAGAGAGAGAGAGCGTGAGTGTGGGAGAGAGAGAGAGAGCGTGAGTGTGGGAGAGAGAGAGTGAGTGTGGGAGAGAGAGAGAGAGCGCGAGTGGTGGAGAGAGAGAGAGGGAGTGGTGGAGAGAGAGAGAGAGAGAGGGAGTGGTGGAGAGAGAGAGCGAGCGAGTGGTGGAGAGAGAGAGAGAGAGAGCGAGTGGTGGAGAGAGAGAGCGATTGGGGGAGAGAGAGAGAGCGAGTGGGGGAGAGAGAGAGCGCGAGTGGGGTAGAGAGAGAGAGAGAGCGAGTGGGGTAGAGAGAGAGAGAGAGAGCGAGTAGGGTAGAGAGAGAGAGAGAGTGCGAGTGGCGGAGAGAGTGGGAGCTGGGGGAGAGAGATAAGAGCGAGTGGGGAAGAAAGAGAAGAGCCCGAGTGGGGAAGAAAGAGAAGACCCCGAGTGGGGGAGAGAGAGAAGAGGGAGCAAGTGGGGGCGAGAGAGAGAGAGCGAGTGTGGGAGAGAGAGAGAGTGCGAGTGTGGGAGAGAGAGAGAGCGAGTGGGGGAGAGAAAGAGAGGGGGAGAGCAATTGGGGGAGAGAGACGGCGCGAGTGGGGGAGAGAGGGAGAGGGAAAGCGTGAGGAGGAGAGAGGGAGGGAGGGGTAGAGAGAGAGTGGGAGTGGGGGAGAGAGAGACGGGGCGAGTGAGGATGGGGGACTGAGAGAATGTGGGGGAGAGAGAGAAAGCGAGTGGGGTAGGGAGAGAGAGTGCGACTGGTGGAGTGAGAGAGAGCGAGTGGGGTGGAGAGAGAGAGAGCGAGTGGGGTGGAGAGAGAGAGAGCGAGTGGGGTGGAGAGAGAGAGAGCGAGTCGGGTTGAGAGAGAGAGAGTGTGAGTGGGGTGGAGAGAGAGAGCGCGAGTGGGGTGGAGAGAGAGAGAGCGAGTGGGATGGAGAGAGAGAGAGCGAGTGGGGGGGGAAATAGAGAGTGCGAGTGGGGTGGAGAGAGAGTGCGAGTGGGGTGGAGAGAGAAAGAGCGTGAGTGGGGTGGAGAGAGAGAGCGCGAGTGGGGTGGAGAGAGAGAGCGCGAGTGGGGTGGAGAGAGAGAGAGCGAGTGGGGTGGAGAGAGAGAGAGTGAGTGGGGTGGAGAGAGTGCGTCAGTGGGGTGGAGAGAGCGAGTGGGGTGGAGAGAGAGCGAGCGAGTAGAGGGGAGAGAGAGCGAGCGAGTAGGGGGGAGAGAGAGAGAGCGAGTAGGGGGGAGAGAGAGAGCGAGTAGGGTGGAGAGAGAGCGAGCGAGTAGGGGGAGAGAGAGCGAGCGAGTAGGGGGAGAGAGAGCGAGCGAGTAGGGGAGAGAGAGAGAGAGCAAGTAGGGGAGAGAGAGAGAGCGAGTAGGGGGAGAGAGAGAGAGAGCGAGTGGGGTGGAGAGAGAGAGTGAGCGAGTGGGGTGGAGAGAGAGAGCGAGCGAGTGGGGTGGAGAGAGAGAGCGAGCGAGTGGGGTGGAGAGAGAGCGAGCGAGTGGGGTGTAGAGAGAGAGTGCGAGTGGGGTGGAGAGAGAGAGGGTGTGGCGGAGAGAGAGAGAGAGTGAGTGTGGGAGGGGAGAGAGAGCGAGTGGGGGAGAGCAATTGGGGGAGAGAGACGAAGCGAGTAGGGGAGAGAGGGAGAGGGAGAGCATGAGGAGGAGAGAGGGAGGGGGAGGGAGACGGGGTGTGTGGTAGGGAGAGGAGGAGCGTGAGGAGGAGAGAGAGTGGGAGTGGGGGAGAGAGAGACGGCGCGAGTGAGGATGGGGGAGTGAGAGAGAGCGCGTGGGGGAGAGAGTGAGTGAGAGCGAGTGTGGAAGAAAGAGAAGAGCCCGAGTGGGGGAGAGAGAGAAGAGGGAGCGAGTGTGGAAGAGAGAGAGCGAGTGTGGGAGAGAGAGAGAGAGAGCGAGCGAGTGTGGGAGAGAGAGAGAGAGCGAGTGGGGGAGAGAAGGAGAGTGGGAGAGCGTGAGGAGGAGAGAGGGAGGGAGGGGGAGAGAGTGAGGGAGGGGTAGAGAGAGAGAGTGGGAGTGGGAGAGAGAGAGACGGTGCGAGTGAGGATGGGGGACTGAGAGAATGTGGGGGAGAGAGAGAGCGCGTGGGGAAGAGTGTGGGAGAGAGAGCGAGTGTGGGAGAGAGAGCGAGTGTGGGAGAGAGAGAGAGCGAGTGAGTGTGGGAGAGAGAGAGAGCGCGCGTGTGGGGAGAGAGAGAGAGCGAGTGGTGGAGAGAGAGAGAGAGAGAGAGAGTGGGGGAGAGGAGAGCGCGAGTGTGGGAGAGAAAGAGAGCGCGAGTGTGGGGGAGAGAGAGCGCGAGTGTGGGAGAGAGAGAGAGCGCACGAGTGTGTGAGAGAGAGAGAGAGAGAGAGGGAGTGGTGGAGAGAGAGAGAGGGAGTGGTGGAAAGAGAGAGAGGGAGTGGTGGAGAGAGAGAGAGAGGGTGTGGTGGAGTGAGAGAGAGAGCAAGTGGGCTAGTGAGAGAGAGAGCGAGTGGGGTAGTGAGAGAGAGAGCGAGTGGGGTAGAGAGAGAGAGAGCGAGTGGGGTAGAGAGAGAGAGAGCGAGTGGGGTAGAGAGAGAGAGAGCTAGTTGGAGAGAGAGAGAGTGCGAGTGGCGGAGAGAGAGGGAGCGGGGGGAGAGAGATAAGAGCGAGTGTGGAAGAAAGAGAAGAGCCCGAGTGGGGGAGAGAGAGAAGAGGGAGCGAGTGTGGGAGAGAGAGAGCGAGTGTGGGAGAGAGAGAGAGAGAGCGAGCGAGTGTGGGAGAGAGAGAGCGAGCGAGTGTGGGAGAGAGAGAGAGAGTGAGTGGGGGAGAGAAGGAGAGTGGGAGAGCAATTGGGGGAGAGAGACGGCGCGAGTGGGGGAGAAAGGTAGAGGGAGAGCGTGAGGAGGAGAGAGGGAGGGAGGGGGAGAGAGTGAGGGAGGGGTAGAGAGAGAGAGTGGGAGTGGGGGAGAGAGAGACGGCGCGAGTGAGGATGGGGGACTGAGAGAATGTGGGGGAGAGAGAGAGCGTGTGGGGAAGAGAGAGTGAGTGAGAGCGAGTGTGGGAGAGAGAGCGAGTGAGGGAGAGAGAGAGAGCGAGTGAGTGTGGGAGAGAGAGAGAGAGAGCGAGTGTGGGAGAGAGAGAGAGAGAGCGAGTGGTGGAGAGAGAGAGAGCGAGTGGTGGAGAGAGAGAGAGAGCGAGTGGGGGAAAGAGAGAGAGAGCACGAGTGTGGGAGAGAGAGAGAGCGTGAGTGTGGGAGAGAGAGAGCGCGCGAGTGTGGGAGAGAGAGAGCGCGCGAGTGTGGGAGAGAGAGAGAGAGCGCGAGTGTGGGAGAGAGAGAGAGAGCGCGAGCGCGGGAGAGAGAGAGAGAGCGCGAGCGCGAGAGAGAGAGAGAGAGAGCGCGAGCGCGGGAGAGAGAGAGAGAGCGCGAGCGTGGGAGAGAGAGAGCGCGAGTGTGAGAGAGAGAGAGCACGAGTGTGGGTGAGAGAGAGAGCGCGAGTGTGGGAGAGAGAGAGAGAGAGAGGGAGTGGTGGAGAGAGAGAGAGGGAGTGGTGGAGAGAGAGAGAGAGCAAGTGGGGTAGTGAGAGAGAGAGCGAGTGGGGTAGTGAGAGAGAGAGCGAGTGGGGTAGAGAGAGAGAGAGCGAGTGGGGTAGAGAGAGAGAGAGCTAGTTGGAGAGAGAGAGAGTGCGAGTGGCGGAGAGAGGGGGAGCGGGGGGAGAGAGATAAGAGCGAGTGGGGAAGAAAGAGAAGAGCCCGAGTGGGGAAGAAAGAGAAGAGCCCGAGTGGGGGAGAGAGAGAAGAGGGAGCGAGTGTGGGAGAGAGAAAGCGAGTGTGGGAGAGAGAGAGAGAGTGGGGGAGAGAAGGAGAGTGGGAGAGCAATTGGGGGAGAGAGACGGCGCGAGTGGGGGAGAAAGGGAGAGGGAGAGTGTGAGGAGGAGAGAGGGAGGGAGGGGGAGAGAGTGAGGGAGGGGTAGAGAGAGAGAGTGGGAGTGGGGAGAGAGAGAGAGCGCGTGGGGTGGAGAGAGAGAGAGCGAGTGGGGTGGAGAGAGCGAGTGGGGTGGAGAGAGAGCGAGCGAGTAGGGGGAGAGAGAGCGAGCGAGTAGGGGAGAGAGAGAGCGAGCGAGTAGGGGGGAGAGAGAGAGAGCGAGTGGGGGAGAGAGAGAGAGCGAGTGTGGGAGTGGGGGAGAGCAATTGGGGGAGAGAGACGAAGCGAGTAGGGGAGAAAGGGAGAGGGAGAGCATGAGGAGGAGAGAGGGAGGGGGAGGGAGATGGGGTGTGTGGTGGGGAGAGGAGGAGCGTGAGGAGGAGAGAGGGAGGGAGGGGGAGAGAGTGAGGGACTGGGAGAGAGAGAGAGTGGGAGTGGGGGAGAGAGAGACGGCGCGAGTGAGGATGGGGGAGTGAGAGAGAGCGCGTGGGGGAGAGAGTGAGAGCGAGTGGGGGAGAGAGAGAGAGAGAGCGAGTGTGGGAGAGAGAGAGAGAGCGAGTGTGGGAGAGAGAGAGAGCGCGAGTGTGGGAGAGAGAGAGCGCGAGTGTGGGAGAGAGAGAGAGCGCGAGTGTGGGAGCGAGAGAGAGCGCGAGTGGTGGAGAGAGAGAGAGCGCGAGTGGTGCAGAGAGAGAGAGCGCGAGTGGTGGAGAGAGGGAGTGCCCAAGTGTGGAAGAGAGAGAGAGAGCGCGAGTGTGGGGGAGAGAGAGCGCGAGTGTGGGAGAGGGAGAGAGAGCGCGAGTGTGGGAGAGAGAGAGAGCGCACGAGAGTGGGAGAGAGAGAGCGCGAAGGTGGGAGAGAGAGACAGAGCGCGCGAGTGTGGGAGAGAGAGAGAGCGCGCGAGTGTGGGAGAGAGAGAGAGGGAGTGGTGGAGAGAGAGAGAGAGCGCGAGTGTGGGAGAGAAAGAGAGCGCGAGTGTGGGAGAGAGAGAGTGCGCGAGTGTGGGAGAGAGAGAGAGAGCGCGAGTGTGGGGGAGAGAGAGCGCGAGTGTGGGAGAGAGAGAGAGAGCGCGCGTGTGGGAGAGAGAGAGAGAGCGAGTGGTGGAGAGAGAGAGAGAGTGGGGGAGAGGAGAGCCCGAGTGTGGGAGAGAGAGAGAGAGCGCGAGTGTGGGAGAGAAAGAGAGTGCGAGTGTGGGGGAGAGAGAGCGCGAGTGTGGGAGAGAGAGAGAGCGCACGAGTGTGGGAGAGAGAGAGAGCGAGTGTGGGAGAGAGAGAGAGAGAGAGAGAGAGGGAGTGGTGGAGAGAGAGAGAGGGAGTGGTGGAAAGAGAGAGAGGGAGTGGTGGAGAGAGAGAGAGAGGGTGTGGTGGAGTGAGAGAGAGAGCAAGTGGGCTAGTGAGAAAGAGAGCGAGTGGGGTAGTGAGAGAGAGAGCGAGTGGGGTAGAGAGAGAGAGAGCGAGTGGGGTAGAGAGAGAGAGAGCTAGTTGGAGAGAGAGAGAGTGCGAGTGGCGGAGAGAGGGGGAGCGGGGGGAGAGAGATAAGAGCGAGTGTGGAAGAAAGAGAAGAGCCCGAGTGGGGGAGAGAGAGAAGAGGGAGCGAGTGTGGGAGAGAGAGAGCGAGTGTGGGGGAGAGAGAGAGAGAGAGCGAGCGAGTGTGGGAGAGAGAGAGAGAGCGAGTGTGGGAGAGAGAGAGAGAGTGAGTGGGGGAGAGAAGGAGAGTGGGAGAGCAATTGGGGGAGAGAGACGGCGCGAGTGGGGAAGAAAGGGAGAGGGAGAGCGTGAGGAGGAGAGAGGGAGGGAGGGGGAGAGAGTGAGCGAGGGGTCGAGAGAGAGAGTGGGAGTGAGAGAGAGAGAGACGGCGCGAGTGAGGATGGGGGACTGAGAGAATGTGGGGGAGAGAGAGAGCGCGTGGGGAAGAGTGAGTGAGTGAGAGCGAGTGTGGGAGAGTGAGCGAGTGTGGGAGAGAGAGAGAGCGAGTGAGTGTGGGAGAGAGAGAGAGCGCGTGAGTGTGGGAGAGAGAGAGAGCGCGTGAGTGTGGGAGAGAGAGAGAGTGCGCGTGTGGGAGAGAGAGAGAGAGCGAGTGGTGGAGAGAGAGAGAGAGAGAGAGAGAGTGGGGGAAAGGAGAGCCCGAGTGTGGGAGAGAGAGAGAGAGCGCGAGTGTGGGAGAGAAAGAGAGCGCGAGTGTGGGGGAGAGAGAGCGCGAGTGTGGGAGAGAGAGAGAGCGCACGAGTGTGGGAGAGAGAGAGAGAGCGAGTGTGGGAGAGAGAGAGAGAGAGAGAGAGGGAGTGGTGGAGAGAGAGAGAGGGAGTGGTGGAAAGAGAGAGAGGGAGTGGTGGAGAGAGAGAGAGAGGGTGTGGTGGAGTGAGAGAGAGAGCAAGTGGGCTAGTGAGAGAGAGCGAGTGGGGTAGTGAGAGAGAGAGCGAGTGGGGTAGAGAGAGAGAGAGCGAGTGGGGTAGAGAGAGAGAGAGCGAGTGGGGTAGAGAGAGAGAGAGCTAGTTGGAGAGAGAGAGAGTGCGAGTGGCGGAGAGAGGGGGAGCGGGGGGAGAGAGATAAGAGCGAGTGTGGAAGAAAGAGAAGAGCCCGAGTGGGGGAGAGAGAGAAGAGGGAGCGAGTGTGGGAGAGAGAGAGCGAGTGTGGGAGGGAGAGAGAGAGAGAGCGAGCGAGTGTGGGAGAGAGAGAGAGAGCGAGTGTGGGAGAGAGAGAGAGAGTGAGTGGGGGAGAGAAGGAGAGTGGGAGAGCAATTGGGGGAGAGAGACGGCGTGAGTGGGGGAGAAAGGGAGAGGGAGAGCGTGAGGAGGAGAGAGGGAGGGAGGGGGAGAGAGTGAGGGAGGGGTAGAGAGAGAGAGTGGGAGTGGGGGAGAGAGAGACGGCGCGAGTGAGGATGGGGGACTGAGAGAATGTGGGGGAGAGAGAGAGCGTGTGGGGAAGAGAGAGTGAGTGAGAGCGAGTGTGGGAGAGAGAGCGAGTGTGGGAGAGAGAGAGAGAGCGAGTGTGGGAGAGAGAGAGAGAGCGAGTGTGGAAGAGAGAGAGAGAGCGAGTGTGGGAGAGAGAGAGAGAGAGCGAGTGTGGGAGAGAGAGAGAGAGCGAGTGTGAGAGAGAGAGAGAGAGAGCGAGTGGTGGAGAGAGAGAGAGAGCGAGTGGTGGAGAGAGAGAGAGAGCGAGTGGGGGAAAGAGAGAGAGAGCACGATTGTGGGAGAGAGAGAGAGCGCGATTGTGGGAGAGAGAGAGAGCGCGAGTGTGGGAGAGAGAGAGAGCGCGAGTGTGGGAGAGAGATAGAGCGCGAGTGTGGGAGAGAGAGAGCGCGCGAGTGTGGGAGAGAGAGAGAGAGCGCGAGTGTGGGAGAGAGAGAGAGAGCGCGAGTGTGGGAGAGAGAGAGAGAGCGCGAGTGTGGGAGTGAGAGAGAGAGCGCGAGTGTGGGAGGGAGATAGAGCGCGTGTGTGGGATGGAGAGAGAGCGTGAGTGTGGGAGGGAGAGAGAGCGAGCGAGTGGGTGGAGAGAGAGAGAGCGAGTGGGGTGGAGAGAGAGAGTGCGAGTGGAGTGCAGAGAGAGAGCGCGGGGAAGAGGGGGACAGTGAGGTGGGAGAGAGGGGTGAGCGAGTGGGGGGGACAGAATAGCTACTGGGGAGAGAGGGAGAGAGAGAGAATGAGTGGGGAGAGAGAGAGAGCGCGTTGGGGAGAGAGAGTGTGCGCGAATGGGGGAGAGGGAGAGAGAGATTGTGGGAGACAGGGAGAGAGCGAGTGTGGGAGACGGAGAGAGCGAGTGTGGGAGACGGAGAGAGCGAGTGTGGGAGACGGAGAGAGCGAGTGTGGGAGAGAGAGCGAGCGAGTGTGGGAGAGAGAGAGCGAGCGAGAGTGGGAGAGCGAGAGAGCGAGTAGGGGAGAGAGAGAGAGCGAGGAGGGGGAGAAAGAGAAGAGCGAGTGGGGATGAAAGAGAAGAGCCCGAGTGGGGGAGAGAGACAGAGAGCGAGCAGGGGGAGAGAGAGAGAGCGAGTGCGGTGGAGAGAGAGAGAGCGCGAGTGTGGGAGAGAGAGAGAGAGCGCGAGTGTGGGAGAGAGAGAGAGAGCGCGAGTGTGGGAGAGAGAGAGAGAGCGCGTGGTGGAGAGAGAGAGAGGGAGTGGTGGAGTGAGAGAGAGAGCAAGTGGGCTAGTGAGAGAGAGAGCGAGTGGGGTAGTGAGAGAGAGAGCGAGTGGGGTAGAGAGAGAGAGAGCTAGTGGGATAGAGAGAGAGAGAGCTAGTTGGAGAGAGAGAGAGTGCGAGTGGCGGAGAGAGGGGGAGCGGGGGGAGAGAGATAAGAGCGAGTGTGGAAGAAAGAGAAGAGCCCGAGTGGGGGAGAGAGAGAAGAGGGAGCGAGTGTGGGAGAGAGAGAGCGAGTGTGGGAGAGAGAGAGAGAGAGCAAGCGAGTGTGGGAGAGAGAGAGAGAGCGAGTGTGGGAGAGAGAGAGAGAGTGAGTGGGGGAGAGAAGGAGAGTGGGAGAGCAATTGGGGGAGAGAGATGGCGCGAGTGGGGGAGAAAGGGAGAGGGAGAGCGTGAGGAGGAGAGAGGGAGGGAGGGGGAGAGAGTGAGGGAGGGGTAGAGAGAGAGAGTGGGAGTGGGGGAGAGAGAGACGGCGCGAGTGAGGATGGGGGACTGAGAGAATGTGGGGGAGAGAGAGAGCGCGTGGGGAAGAGAGAGTGAGTGAGAGCGAGTGTGGGAGAGAGAGCGAGTGTGGGAGAGAGAGAGAGCGAGTGAGTGTGGGAGAGAGAGAGAGAGCGAGTGTGGGAGAGAGAGAGAGAGCGAGTGTGGGAGAGAGAGAGAGCGAGTGTGGGAGAGAGAGAGAGCGAGTGTGAGAGAGAGAGAGAGAGAGCGAGTGGTGGAGAGAGAGAGAGAGCGAGTGGGGGAAAGAGAGAGAGAGCACGAGTGTGGGAGAGAGAGAGAGCGCGATTGTGGGAGAGAGAGAGAGCGCGATTGTGGGAGAGAGAGAGAGCGCGAGTGTGGGAGAGAGAGAGAGCGCGAGTGTGGGAGAGAGAGAGAGCGCGAGTGTGGGAGTGAGAGAGAGAGCGCGAGTGTGGGAGTGAGAGAGAGAGCGCGAGTGTGGGAGAGAGAGAGAGAGAGAGCGCGAGCGCGGGAGAGAGAGAGAGAGCGCGAGCGCGGGAGAGAGAGAGAGAGCGCGAGCGCGGGAGAGAGAGAGAGAGCGCGAGCGCGGGAGAGAGAGAGAGAGCGCGAGCGTGGGAGAGAGAGAGCGCGAGTGTGAGAGAGAGATAGCGCGAGTGTGAGAGAGAGAGAGCGCGAGTGTGAGAGAGAGAGAGAGCGCGAGTGTGGGAGGGAGAGAGAGCGCGAGTGTGGGAGGGAGAGAGAGCGCGAGTGTGGGAGGGAGAGAGAGCGCGAGTGTGGGAGGGAGAGAGAGCGCGAGTGTGGGAGAGAGAGAGAGCGCGAGTGTGGGAGAGAGAGAGAGCGCGAGTGTGAGAGAGAGAAAGAGGAAGGGAGGGGGAGTGAGAGAGGGAGGGGAGAGAGAGAGAGAACGAGTGGGGAGAGAGAGTGAATGAAAGGGGAGAGAGAGAGGGAGGGGGAGAGAGAGCGCGAGTGGGGTGGAGAGAGAGAGCGAGCGAGTGGGGTGGAGAGAGAGCGAGCGAGTGGGGTGGAGAGAGAGCGAGTGGGTGGAGAGAGAGAGAGCGAGTGGGGTGGAGAGAGAGAGGCGAGTGGAGTGCAGAGAGAGAGCGCGGGGAAGAGAGGGACAGTGAGGTGGGAGAGAGAGGTGAGCGAGTGGGGGAGACAGAATAGCTACTGGGGAGAGAGGGAGAGAGAGAGAATGAGTGGGGAGAGAGAGAGAGCGCGTTGGGGAGAGAGAGTGTGCGCGATTGGGGGAGAGGGAGAGAGCGAGTGTGGGAGACAGGGAGAGAGCGAGTGTGGGAGACGGAGAGAGCGAGTGTGGGAGAGAGAGCGAGCGAGAGTGGGAGAGCGAGAGAGCGAGTAGGGGAGAGAGAGAGAGCGAGTAGGGGGAGAAAGAGAAGAGCGAGTGGGGAAGAAAGAGAAGAGCCCGAGTGGGGGAGAGAGACAGAGAGCGAGCAGGGGGAGAGAGAGAGAGCGAGTGTGCTGGAGAGAGAGAGAGCGTGAGTGTGGTGGAGAGAGAGAGAGCGCGAGTGTGGGAGAGAGAGAGAGAGCGCGAGTGTGGGAGAGAGAGAGAGAGCGCGAGTGGTGGTGAGAGAGAGAGAGAGGGAGTGGTGGTGAGAGAGAGAGAGAGGGAGTGGTGGAGAGAGAGAGAGAGAGGGAGTGGTGGAGAGAGAGAGAGAGAGCGAGTGGTGGAGAGAGAGAGAGAGAGCGAGTGGGGGAGAGAGAGAGAGAGCGAGTGGGGTAGAGAGAGAGAGAGAGAGTGAGTGGGGTAGAGAGAGAGAGAGAGTGCGAGTGGCGGAGAGAGTGGGAGCGGGGGGAGAGAGAGATAAGAGGGAGTGGGGAAGAAAGAGAAGAGCCCTAGTGGGGAAGAAAGAGAAGAGCCCGAGTGGGGGAGAGAGAGAAGAGGGAGCAAGTGGGGGCGGGTGAGAGAGAGCGAGTGTGGGAGAGAGAGAGAGAGAGAGAGAGCGAGTGTGGGAGAGAGAGAGAGCGAGTGGGGGAGAGAAAGTGAGGGGGAGAGGGGGAGAGCAATTGGGGGAGAGAGACGGCGCGAGTGGGGGAGAGAGGGAGAGGGAGAGCGTGAGGAGGAGAGAGGGAGGGAGGGGGAGAGAGTGAGGGAGGGGTAGAGAGAGAGAGTGGGAGTGGGGGAGAGAGAGACGGCGCGAGTGAGGTTGGGGGACTGAGAGAATGTGGGGGAGAGAGAGAAAGCGAGTGGGGTAGAGAGAGAGAGTGCGACTGGTGGAGAGAGAGCGTGCGAGTGGGGTGGAGAGAGAGAGAGCGAGTGGGGTGGAGAGAGAGAGTGTGAGTGGGGTGGAGAGAGAGAGTGCGAGTGGGGAGGAGAGAGAGAGAGCGAGTGGGGTGGAGAGAGAGAGAGCGAGTGGGGTGGAGAGAGAGAGAGCGTGAGTGGGGTGGAGAGAGAGAGAGCGTGAGTGGGGTGGAGAGAGAGAGAGCGTGAGTGGGGTGGAGAGAGAGAGAGCGAGTGGGGTGGAGAGAGAGAGAGCGAGTGGGGTGGAGAGAGAGAGAGCGAGTGGGGTGGAGAGAGAGAGAGCGAGTGGGGTGGAGAGAGAGAGAGCGAGTGGGGTGGAGAGAGAGAGAGCGAGTGGGGTGGAGAGAGAGAGAGCGAGTGGGGTGGAGAGAGAGAGAGCGAGTGGGGTGGAGAGAGAGAGAGCGAGTGGGGTGGAGAGAGAGAGAGCGAGTGGGGTGGAGAGAGAGAGAGTGCGAGTGGGGTGGAGAGAGAGAGAGTGCGAGTGGGGTGGAGAGAGAGAGAGTGCGAGTGGGGTGGAGAGAGAGAGAGTGCGAGTGGGGTGGAGAGAGAGAGAGTGCGAGTGGGGTGGAGAGAGAGAGAGTGCGAGTGGGGTGGAGAGAGAGAGAGAGCGAGTGGGGTGGAGAGAGAGAGAGAGCGAGTGGGGTGGAGAGAGAGAGAGAGCGAGTGGGGTGGAGAGAGAGAGAGAGCGAGTGGGGTGGAGAGAGAGAGAGCCTGAGTGGGGTGGAGAGAGAGAGAGCGAGTGGGGTGGAGAGAGAGAGCGAGTGGGGTGGAGAGAGCGAGTGGTTTGGAGAGAGCGAGAGTGCGAGTGGTGGAGAGAGAGAGAGGGAGAGAGAGCGAGTGGTGGAGAGAGAGAGAGGGAGAGAGAGCGAGTGGGGTGGAGAGAGAGAGAGTGCGAGTGGGGTGGAGAGAGAGAGAGTGCGAGTGGGGTGGAGTGAGCGAGAGAGCGAGTGGGGTGCAGAGAGAGAAAGCGAGTGGGGTGGAGAGTGAGAGAGCGAGTGGGGTGGAGAGTGAGAGAGCGAGTGGGGTGGAGAGTGAGAGAGCGAGTGGGGTGGAGAGTGAGAGAGCGAGTGGGGTGGAGAGTGAGAGAGCGAGTGGGGTGGAGAGTGGGAGAGCGAGTGGGGTGGAGAGTGGGAGAGCGAGTGGGGTGGAGAGTGAGAGAGCGAGTGGGGTGGAGAGTGAGAGAGCGAGTGGGGTGGAGAGTGAGAGAGCGAGTGGGGTGGAGAGTGAGAGAGCGAGTGGGGTGGAGAGTGAGAGAGCGAGTGGGGTGGAGAGAGAGAGTGCGAGTGGTGGAGAGAGAGAGAGGGAGAGAGAGAGAGCGCGTGGGGTAGAGAGAGAGAGAGCGAGTGGTGGAGAGAGAGAGTGCGAGTGGTGGAGAGAGAGAGTGCGAGTGGTGGAGAGAGAGAGAGCGAGTGGGGTGGAGAGAGAGAGAGAGCGAGTGGGGTGGAGAGAGAGAGAGTGCAAGTGGTGGAGGGAGAGAGAGTGTGCGGCGGAGAGAGAGAGAGCGGGTGGGCTGGAGAGAGAGAGTGCGAGTGGGCTGGAGAGAGAGAGTGCGAGTGGGGTGGAGAGAGAGAGTGCGAGTGGGGTGGAGAGAGAGAGTGCGAGTGGGGAGGAGAGAGAGAGAGCGAGTGGGCTGGAGAGAGAGAGCGAGTGGCAGAGAGAGAGAGCGAGTAGGGGGGAGAGAGAGAGAGCGAGTGGGGTGGAGTGAGCAAGAGAGCGAGTGGGGTGGAGAGAGAGAGAGCGAGTGGGGTGGAGAGAGAGAGTGCGAGTGGGGTGGAGAGAGAGAGTGCGAGTGGGGTGGTGAGAGAGAGAGCGAGTGGGGTGGAGAGAGAGAGAGCGAGTGGGGTGGAGGGAAAGAGAGCGAGTGGGGTGGAAGGAAAGAGAGCGAGTGGGGTGGAGAGAGAGAGCGCGAGTGGGGTGGAGAGAGAGAGAGCGAGTGGGGTGGAGAGAGAGAGAGCGAGTGGGGTGGAGAGAGAGAGAGCGAGTGGGGTGGAGGGAAAGAGAGCGAGTGGGGTGGAGAGAGAGAGAGCGAGTGGGGTGGAGAGAGAGAGAGCGAGTGGGGTGGAGAGAGAGAGAGCGAGTGGGGTGGAGAGAGAGAGAGCGAGTGGGGTGGAGAGAGAGCGAGTGGGATGGAGAGAGAGAGAGTGCGAGTGGGGGAGAGAGAGTGAGTGGCGGAGAGAGAGAGAGCGAGTGGTGGAGAGAGAGAGAGTGCGAGTGGTGGAGAGAGAGAGTGCGAGTGGTGGAGAGAGAGAGAGCGAGTCGGGTAGAGAGAGAGAGTGCGAGTGGTGGAGAGAGAGGGAGAGAGAGCGAGTGGCAGAGAGAGAGAGAGCGCGAGTGGGGTAGAGTGAGAAGAGCGAGTGGGGGAGAGAGAGGGAGCAAGTGGGTGAGAGAGGGAGAGAGAGAGAGCGAGTGGCGGTGAGAGAGAGAGAGAGCGAGTGGGGTAGAGAGAGAGAGAGAGCGAGTGGGGTGGAGAGAGAGAGGGAGTGGGGGAGAGAGAGAGGGAGTGGGGGAGAGAGAGAGCGAGTGGGGAGAGAGAGAGAGAGTGAGCGAGTGGGGGGAGAGAGAGAGCGAGTGGGGGAGAGAGAGAGCGAGTGGGGTGGAGAGAGAGAGAGAGCGAGTGGGGTAGAGAGAGTTGGCGAGTGGGGTGGAGTGAGAGAGAGAGCGAGTGGGGTGGAGAGAGAGAGAGCGAGTGGGGTGGAGAGAGAGAGAGCAAGTGGGGTGGAGAGAGAGAGAGCGAGTGGGGTGGAGAGAGAGAGAGCGAGTGGGGTGGAGGGAAAGAGAGCGAGTGGGGTGGAGAGAGAGAGAGCGAGTGGGGTGGAGAGAGAGAGAGCGAGTGGGGTGGAGAGAGAGAGAGCGAGTGGGGTGGAGAGAGAGAGGGAGAGAGAGTGAGTGGCGGAGAGAGAGAGAGTGAGTGGCGGAGAGAGAGAGAGTGAGTGGCGGAGAGAGAGAGAGTGAGTGGCGGAGAGAGAGAGAGCAAGTGGCGGAGAGAGAGAGAGTGCGAGTGGTGGAAAGAGAGAGTGCGAGTGGTGGAGAGAGAGAGAGCGAGTCGGGTAGAGAGAGAGAGTGCGAGTGGTGGAGAGAGAGGGAGAGAGAGCGAGTGGCAGAGAGAGAGACAGCGTGAGTGGGGTAGAGTGAGAAGAGCGAGTGGGGGAGAGAGAGGGAGCAAGTGTGTGAGAGAGGGAGAGAGAGAGAGCGAGTGGCGGTGAGAGAGAGAGAGCGAGTGGGGTAGAGAGAGAGAGAGAGCGAGTGGGGTGGAGAGAGAGAGGGAGTGGGGAAGAAAGAGAAGAGCGAGTGGGGAGAGAGAGAGCGAGTGGGGGAGAGAGAGAGCGAGTGGGGGAGAGAGAGAGCGAGTGGGGAGAGAGAGAGAGAGTGAGTGAGTGGGGGGAGAGAGAGAGCGAGTGGGGGAGAGAGAGAGCGAGTGGGGTAGAGAGAGTTGGCGAGTGGGGTGGAGTGAGAGAGAGAGCGAGTGGGGTGGAGAGAGAGAGAGCGAGTGGGGTGGAGAGAGAGAGAGCGAGTGGGGTGGAGAGAGAGAGAGCGAGTGGGGTGGAGAGAGAGAGAGCGAGTGGGGTGGTGAGAGAGAGAGCAAGTGGGGTGGAGAGAGCGTGAGTGGGATGGAGAGAGCAAGTGTGGGATAGAGAGAGAGAGCGAGTGGTGGGAGAGAGAGAGAGCAAGTGGTGGGAGAGAGAGAGCGCGAGTGGGGGGAGGGAGAGAGAGTGGCAGAGAGAGAGAGCGAGTAGGGAGAGAGAGAGAGAGTGAGTGGGGTGGAGTGAGCAAGAGAGCGAGTGAGGTGGAGAGATAGTGTGCGAGTGGGGAGGAGAGAGAGAGAGCGAGTGGGGTTGAGAGAGAGAGAGCATGAGTGGGGTGGAGAGAGAGCGTGAGTGGGGTGGAGAGAGCGTGAGTGGGATGGAGAGAGCAAGTGTGGGAGAGAGAGAGAGACCGAGTGGTGGAAGAGAGAGAGCAAGTGGTGGGAGAGAGAGAGCGCGAGTGGGGGGAGAGAGAGAGAGAGAGAGTGGCAGAGAGAGAGAGCGAGTAGGGGGAGAGAGAGAGAGTGAGTGGGGTGGAGTGAGCAAGAGAGCGAGTGAGGTGGAGAGAGAGTGTGCGAGTGGGGAGGAGAGAGAGAGCGAGTGGGGTTGAGAGAGAGAGAGCATGAGTGGGGTGGAGAGAGAGCGTGAGTGGGGTGGAGAGAGAGCGTGAGTGGGGTGGAGAGAGAGGGTGAGTGGGGTGGAGAGAGAGGGTGAGTGGGGTGGAGAGAGTGAGTGGGGTGGAGAGAGCGAGTGGGGTGGAGAGAGCGAGTGGGGTGGAGAGAGCGAGTGGGGTGGAGAGGGCGAGTGGGGTGGAGAGGGCGAGTGGGGTGGAGAGAGCGAGAGGGGTGGAGAGAGAGAGAGTGCGAGTGGTGGAGAAAGAGAGAGGGAGAGAGAGCGAGTGGGGTGGAGAGAGAGAGAGCGAGTGGGGTGGAGAGAGAGAGAGCGAGTGGGGTGGAGAGGGCGAGTGGGGTGGAGAGGGCGAGTGGGGTGGAGAGGGCGAGAGGGGTGGAGAGAGAGAGAGTGCGAGTGGTGGAGAAAGAGAGAGGGAGAGAGAGCGAGTGGGGTGGAGAGAGAGAGAGCGAGAGCGAGTGGGGTGGAGAGAGAGAGAGCGAGTGGGGTGGAGAGAGAGAGAGCGAGTGGGGTGGAGAGAGAGAGAGCGAGTGGGGTGGAGAGAGAGAGAGCGAGTGGGGTGGAAAGAGAGCGTGAGTGGGGTGGAGAGAGAGCGTGAGTGGGGTGGAGAGTGCGAGTGGGGTGGAGAGAGAGAGAGTGCGAGTGGGGTGGAGAGAGAGAGAGCGTGAGTGGGGTGGAGAGAGAGCGTGAGTGGGGTGGAGAGAGAGCGTGAGTGGGGTGGAGAGAGAGCGTGAGTGGGGTGGAGAGAGCGAGTGGGGTGGAGAGAGCGAGAGTGCGATTGGTGGAGAGAGCGAGAGGGAGAGAGAGCGAGTGGGGTAGAGAGAGAGAGAGCGAGTGGGGTAGAGAGTGAGAGTGCGACTGGTGGAGAGAGAGAGTGCGACTGGGGTGGAGAGAGAGAGTGCGACTGGGGTGGAGAGAGAGAGTGCGAGTGGGGTGGAGAGAGAGAGTGCGAGTGGGGTGGAGAGTGAGAGTGCGAGTGGGGTGGAGAGAGAGAGTGCGAGTGGGGTGGAGAGAGAGAGAGCGAGAGGGGTGGAGAGAGAGAGAGCGAGAGGGGTGGAGAGAGAGAGAGCGAGTGGGGTGGAGAGAGAGAGAGCGAGTGGGGTGGAGAGAGCGTGAGTGGTGTGGAGAGAGCAAGTGTGGGAGAGAGAGAGAGAGAGAGCGAGAGAGAGCGAGTGGGGTGGAGAGAGAGAGAGCGAGTAGGGGGAGTGAGAGAGAGCAAGTGGTGGGAGGGAGAGAGCATGAGTGGGGGGTGAGAGAGAGAGCGAGTGGCAGAGAGAGAGAGCGAGTGGGGTGGAGTGAGCAAGAGAGCGAGTGGGGTGGAGAGAGAGAGCGAGTGAGGTGGAGAGAGAGTGTGCGAGTGGGGAGGAGAGAGAGAGAGCGAGTGGGGTTGAGAGAGAGAGAGAGCGAGTGGGGTTGAGAGAGAGAGAGAGCAAGTGGGGTTGAGAGAGAGAGAGAGCGAGTGGGGTAGAGAGAGAGAGCGAGTGGGGTTGAGAGAGAGAGCGAGTGGGGTTGAGAGAGAGAGAGAGTGGGGTTGAGAGAGAGAGAGAGCGAGTGGGGTTGAGAGAGAGAAGAGCGAGTGGGGAAGAAAGAGAAGAGCCCGAGTGGGGGAGAGAGACAGAGAGCGAGCAGGGGGAGAGAGAGAGCGTGAGTGTGGTGGAGAGAGAGAGAGCGCGAGTGTGGGAGAGAGAGAGAGAGCGCGAGTGTGAGAGCGAGAGAGCGAGTAGGGGAGAGAGAGAGAGCGAGTAGGGGGAGAAAGAGAAGAGCGAGTGGGGAAGAAAGAAAAGAGCCCGAGTGGGGGAGAGAGACAGGGCGCGAGCAGGGGGAGAGAGAGAGAGCGAGAGTGGTGGAGAGAGAGAGCGCGAGTGTGGTGGAGAGAGAGAGAGCGCGAGTGTGGTGGAAAGAGAGAGAGCGCGAGTGTGGGAGAGAGAGAGAGAGCGCGAGTGTGGGAGAGAGAGAGAGAGCGCGTGTGTGGGAGAAAGAGAGAGAGCGCGAGTGTGGGAGAGAGAGAGAGCGCGAGTGTGGGAGAGAGAGAGAGAGCGCGAGTGGTGAGAGCGAGAGAGCGAGTAGGGGAGAGAGAGAGAGCGAGTAGGGGGAGAAAGAGAAGAGCGAGTGGGGAAGAAAGAAAAGAGCCCGAGTGGGGGAGAGAGACAGGGAGCGAGCAGGGGGAGAGAGAGAGAGCGAGAGTGGTGGAGAGAGAGAGCGCGAGTGTGGTGGAGAGAGAGAGAGCGCGAGTGTGGTGGAAAGAGAGAGAGCGCGAGTGTGGGAGAGAGAGAGAGAGCGCGAGTGTGGGAGAGAGAGAGAGAGCGCGTGTGTGGGAGAAAGAGAGAGAGCGCGAGTGTGGGAGAGAGAGAGAGAGCGCGAGTGGTGAGAGAGAGAGAGAGGGAGTGGTGGTGAGAGAGAGAGAGAGGGTGTGGTGGAGAGAGAGAGAGAGCGAGTGGTGGAGAGAGAGAGAGAGAGCGAGTGGGGGAGAGAGAGACAGAGAGCGAGTGGGGCAGAGAGAGAGAGCGAGTGGGGTAGAGAGAGAGAGAGCTAGTTGGAGAGAGAGAGAGTGCGAGTGGCGGAGAGAGTGGGAGCGGGGGTAGAGAGATAAGAGGGAGTGGGGAAGAAAGAGAAGAGCCCCAGTGGAGAAGAAAGAGAAGAGCCCAAGTGGGGGAGAGAGAGAAGAGGGAGCAAGTGGGGGCGGGTGAGAGAGAGCGAGTGTGGGAGAGAGAGAGAGAGAGCGAGTGTGGGAGAGAGAGAGAGCGAGAGGGGGAGAGCAATTGGGGGAGAGAGATGGCGTGAGTGGGGGAGAGAGGGAGAGGGAGAGTGTGAGGAGGAGAGAGGGAGGGAGGGGGAGAGAGTGAGGGAGGGGTAGAGAGAGAGAGTGGGAGTGGGGGAGAGAGAGACGGCGCGAGTGAGGTTGGGGGACTGAGAGAATGTGGGGGAGAGAGAGAAAGCGAGTGGGGCAGAGAGAGAGAGTGCGACTGGTGGAGAGAGAGTGTGCAAGTGGGGTGGAGAGAGAGAGAGCGAGTGGGGTGGAGAGAGAGAGTGCGAGTGGGGTGGAGAGAGAGAGCGTGAGTGGGGTGGAGAGAGAGAGAGCGAGTGGGGTGGAGAGAGAGACAGTGAGTGGGGTGGAGAGAGAGAGAGCGAGTGGGGTGGAGAGAGAGAGAGCGAGTGGGGTGGAGAGAGAGAGAGAGCGAGTGGGGTGGAGAGAGAGAGAGTGCGAGTGGGGTGGAGAGAGAGAGAGTGCGCGTGGGGTGGAGAGAGAGAGAGTGCGAGTGGGGTGGAGAGAGAGAGAGTGCGAGTGGGGTGGAGAGAGAGAGAGAGAGAGTGCGAGTGGGGTGGAGAGAGAGAGAGAGAGAGAGCGAGTGGGGTGGAGAGAGAGAGAGAGAGTGCGAGTGGGGTGGAGAGCGAGAGAGTGCGAGTGGGGTGGAGAGAGATAGAGTGAGAGTGGGGTGGAGAGAGAGAGAGTGCGAGTGGGGTGGAGAGAGAGAGAGCGCGAGTGGGGTGGAGAGAGAGAGAGCGCGAGTGGGGTGGAGAGAGAGAGAGCGCGAGTGGGGTGGAGAGAGAGAGAGCGAGTGGGGTGGAGAGAGAGAGTGTGAGTGGGGTGGAGAGCGCGATTGGGGTGGAGAGAGCAAGAGTGCGAGTGGTGGAGAGAGAGAGAGGGAGAGAGAGCGAGTGGCGGAGAGAGGGAGAGAGAGCGAGTGGCGGAGAGAGAGAGAGCGAGACCGAGTGGGGTGGAGTGAGCGAGAGAGCGAGTGGGGTGCAGAGAGAGCAAGCGAGTGGGGTGGAGAGTGAGAGAGCGAGTGGGGTGGAGAGTGAGAGAGCGAGTGGGGTGGAGAGTGAGAGAGCGAGTGGGGTGGAGAGTGAGAGAGCGAGTGGGGTGGAGAGTGAGAGTGCGAGTGGGGTGGAGAGAGAGAGTGCGAGTGGTGGAGAGAGAGTGAGTGGCGGAGAGAGAGAGAGCGCGTGGGGTAGAGAGAGAGTGCGAGTGGGGTAGAGAGAGAGTGCGAGTGGGGTAGAGAGAGAGTGCGAGTGGTGGAGAGAGAGAGTGCGAGTGGTGGAGAGAGAGAGTGCGAGTGGTGGAGAGAGAGAGAGAGTGAGTGGGGTGGAGAGAGAGAGAGAGCGAGTGGGGTGGAGAGAGAGAGAATGCGAGTGGTGGAGGGAGAGAGAGTGTGCGGCGGAGAGAGAGAGAGCGGGTGGGCTGGAGAGAGAGAGTGCGAGTGGGGTGGAGAGAGAGAGTGCGAGTTGGGGTGGAGAGAGAGAGTGCGAGTGTGGTGGAGAGAGAGAGTGCGAGTGGGGAGGAGAGAGAGAGAGCGAGTGGGCTGGATAGAGAGAGAGCGAGTGGCAGAGAGAGAGAGCGAGTAGGGGGGAGAGAGAGAGAGCGAGTGGGGTCGAGTGAGCAAGAGAGCGAGTGGGGTGGAGAGAGAGAGAGCGAGTGGGGTGGAGAGAGAGAGTGCGAGTGGGGTGGAGAGAGAGAGTGCGAGTGTGGTGGAGAGAGAGAGTGCGAGTGGGGAGGAGAGAGAGAGAGCGAGTGGGCTGGATAGAGAGAGAGCGAGTGGCAGAGAGAGAGAGCGAGAAGGGGGGAGAGAGAGAGAGCGAGTGGGGTCGAGTGAGCAAGAGAGCGAGTGGGGTGGAGAGAGAGAGAGCGAGTGGGGTGGAGAGAGAGAGTGCGAGTGGGGTGGAGAGAGAGAGAGCGAGTGGGGTGGAGAGAGAGAGAGCGAGTGGGGTGGAGAGAGAGAGAGCGAGTGGGGTGGAGAGAGAGCGAGTGGGATGGAGAGAGAGAGAGTGCGAGTGGGGGAGAGAGAGAGAGGGAGAGAGAGTGAGTGGCGGAGAGAGAGAGAGTGAGTGGCGGAGAGAGAGAGAGTGAGTGGCGGAGAGAGAGAGAGTGAGTGGCGGAGAGAGAGAGAGCAAGTGGCGGAGAGAGAGAGAGCGAGTGGCGGAGAGAGAGAGAGTGCGAGTGGTGGAAAGAGAGAGTGCGAGTGGTGGAGAGAGAGAGAGCGAGTCGGGTAGAGAGAGAGAGAGCGAGTGGTGGAGAGAGAGGGAGAGAGAGCGAGTGGCAGAGAGAGAGACAGCGTGAGTGGGGTAGAGTGAGAAGAGCGAGTGGGGGAGAGAGAGGGAGCAAGTGTGTGAGAGAGGGAGAGAGAGAGAGCGAGTGGCGGTGAGAGAGAGAGAGCGAGTGGGGTAGAGAGAGAGAGAGAGCGAGTGGGGTGGAGAGAGAGAGGGAGTGGGGAAGAAAGAGAAGAGCGAGTGGGGGAGAGAGAGAGCGAGTGGGGGAGAGAGAGAGCGAGTGGGGGAGAGAGAGAGCGAGTGGGGAGAGAGAGAGAGAGTGAGTGAGTGGGGGGAGAGAGAGAGCGAGTGGGGGAGAGAGAGAGCGAGTGGGGTAGAGAGAGTTGGCGAGTGGGGTGGAGAGAGAGAGAGCGAGTGGGGTGGAGAGAGAGAGAGCGAGTGGGGTGGAGAGAGAGAGAGCGAGTGGGGTGGAGAGAGAGAGAGCAAGTGGGGTGGAGAGAGCGTGAGTGGGATGGAGAGAGCAAGTGTGGGATAGAGAGAGAGAGCGAGTGGTGGGAGAGAGAGAGAGCAAGTGGTGGGAGAGAGAGAGCGCGAGTGGGGGGAGGGAGAGAGAGTGGCAGAGAGAGAGAGCGAGTAGGGAGAGAGAGAGAGAGTGAGTGGGGTGGAGTGAGCAAGAGAGCGAGTGAGGTGGAGAGATAGTGTGCGAGTGGGGAGGAGAGAGAGAGAGCGAGTGGGGTTGAGAGAGAGAGAGCATGAGTGGGGTGGAGAGAGAGCGTGAGTGGGGTGGAGAGAGCGTGAGTGGGATGGAGAGAGCAAGTGTGGGAGAGAGAGAGAGACCGAGTGGTGGAAGAGAGAGAGCAAGTGGTGGGAGAGAGAGAGCGCGAGTGGGGGGAGAGAGAGAGAGAGAGAGTGGCAGAGAGAGAGAGCGAGTAGGGGGAGAGAGAGAGAGTGAGTGGCGTGGAGTGAGCAAGAGAGCGAGTGAGGTGGAGAGAGAGTGTGCGAGTGGGGAGGAGAGAGAGAGCGAGTGGGGTTGAGAGAGAGAGAGCATGAGTGGGGTGGAGAGAGAGCGTGAGTGGGGTGGAGAGAGAGCGTGAGTGGGGTGGAGAGAGAGGGTGAGTGGGGTGGAGAGAGAGGGTGAGTGGGGTGGAGAGAGTGAGTGGGGTGGAGAGAGCGAGTGGGGTGGAGAGGGCGAGTGGGGTGGAGAGGGCGAGTGGGGTGGAGAGAGCGAGAGGGGTGGAGAGAGAGAGAGTGCGAGTGGTGGAGAAAGAGAGAGGGAGAGAGAGCGAGTGGGGTGGAGAGAGAGAGAGCGAGTGGGGTGGAGAGAGAGAGAGCGAGTGGGGTGGAGAGGGCGAGTGGGGTGGAGAGGGCGAGTGGGGTGGAGAGGGCGAGTGGGGTGGAGAGGGCGAGAGGGGTGGAGAGAGAGAGAGTGCGAGTGGTGGAGAAAGAGAGAGGGAGAGAGAGCGAGTGGGGTGGAGAGAGAGAGAGCGAGAGCGAGTGGGGTGGAGAGAGAGAGAGCGAGTGGGGTGGAGAGAGAGAGAGCGAGTGGGGTGGAGAGAGAGAGAGCGAGTGGGGTGGAAAGAGAGCGTGAGTGGGGTGGAGAGAGAGCGTGAGTGGGGTGGAGAGTGCGAGTGGGGTGGAGAGAGAGAGAGTGCGAGTGGGGTGGAGAGAGAGAGAGCGTGAGTGGGGTGGAGAGAGAGCGTGAGTGGGGTGGAGAGAGAGCGTGAGTGGGGTGGAGAGAGCGAGTGGGGTGGAGAGAGCGAGAGTGCGATTGGTGGAGAGAGCGAGAGGGAGAGAGAGCGAGTGGGGTAGAGAGAGAGAGAGCGAGTGGGGTAGAGAGTGAGAGTGCGACTGGTGGAGAGAGAGAGTGCGACTGGGGTGGAGAGAGAGAGTGCGAGTGGGGTGGAGAGAGAGAGTGCGAGTGGGGTGGAGAGAGAGAGTGCGAGTGGGGTGGAGAGAGAGAGTGCGAGTGGGGTGGAGAGAGAGAGAGCGAGAGGGGTGGAGAGAGAGAGAGCGAGAGGGGTGGAGAGAGAGAGAGCGAGTGGGGTGGAGAGAGAGAGAGCGAGTGGGGTGGAGAGAGCGTGAGTGGTGTGGAGAGAGCAAGTGTGGGAGAGAGAGAGAGAGAGAGCGAGTGGGGTGGAGAGAGAGAGAGCGAGTAGGGGGAGTGAGAGAGAGCAAGTGGTGGGAGGGAGAGAGCATGAGTGGGGGGTGAGAGAGAGAGCGAGTGGCAGAGAGAGAGAGCGAGTGGGGTGGAGTGAGCAAGAGAGCGAGTGGGGTGGAGAGAGAGAGCGAGTGAGGTGGAGAGAGAGTGTGCGAGTGGGGAGGAGAGAGAGAGAGCGAGTGGGGTTGAGAGAGAGAGAGAGCGAGTGGGGTTGAGAGAGAGAGAGAGCAAGTGGGGTTGAGAGAGAGAGAGAGCGAGTGGGGTAGAGAGAGAGAGCGAGTGGGGTTGAGAGAGAGAGCGAGTGGGGTTGAGAGAGAGAGAGAGTGGGGTTGAGAGAGAGAGAGAGCGAGTGGGGTTGAGAGAGAGAAGAGCGAGTGGGGAAGAAAGAGAAGAGCCCGAGTGGGGGAGAGAGACAGAGAGCAAGCAGGGGGAGAGAGAGAGCGTGAGTGTGGTGGAGAGAGAGAGCGTGAGTGTGGTGGAGAGAGAGAGAGCGCGAGTGTGGGAGAGAGAGAGAGAGCGCGAGTGTGAGAGCGAGAGAGCGAGTAGGGGAGAGAGAGAGAGCGAGTAGGGGGAGAAAGAGAAGAGCGAGTGGGGAAGAAAGAAAAGAGCCCGAGTGGGGGAGAGAGACAGGGAGCGAGCAGGGGGAGAGAGAGAGAGCGAGAGTGGTGGAGAGAGAGAGCGCGAGTGTGGTGGAGAGAGAGAGAGCGCGAGTGTGGTGGAAAGAGAGAGAGCGCGAGTGTGGGAGAGAGAGAGAGAGCGCGAGTGTGGGAGAGAGAGAGAGAGCGCGTGTGTGGGAGAAAGAGAGAGAGCGCGAGTGTGGGAGAGAGAGAGAGCGCGAGTGTGGGAGAGAGAGAGAGAGCGCGAGTGGTGAGAGCGAGAGAGCGAGTAGGGGAGAGAGAGAGAGCGAGTAGGGGGAGAAAGAGAAGAGCGAGTGGGGAAGAAAGAAAAGAGCCCGAGTGGGGGAGAGAGACAGGGAGCGAGCAGGGGGAGAGAGAGAGAGCGAGAGTGGTGGAGAGAGAGAGCGCGAGTGTGGTGGAGAGAGAGAGAGCGCGAGTGTGGTGGAAAGAGAGAGAGCGCGAGTGTGGGAGAGAGAGAGAGAGCGCGAGTGTGGGAGAGAGAGAGAGAGCGCGTGTGTGGGAGAAAGAGAGAGAGCGCGAGTGTGGGAGAGAGAGAGAGCGCGAGTGTGGGAGAGAGAGAGAGAGCGCGAGTGGTGAGAGAGAGAGAGAGGGAGTGGTGGTGAGAGAGAGAGAGAGGGTGTGGTGGAGAGAGAGAGAGAGCGAGTGGTGGAGAGAGAGAGAGAGAGCGAGTGGGGGAGAGAGAGACAGAGAGCGAGTGGGGCAGAGAGAGAGAGCGAGTGGGGTAGAGAGAGAGAGAGCTAGTTGGAGAGAGAGAGAGTGCGAGTGGCGGAGAGAGTGGGAGCGGGGGTAGAGAGATAAGAGGGAGTGGGGAAGAAAGAGAAGAGCCCCAGTGGAGAAGAAAGAGAAGAGCCCAAGTGGGGGAGAGAGAGAAGAGGGAGCAAGTGGGGGCGGGTGAGAGAGAGCGAGTGTGGGAGAGAGAGAGAGAGAGCGAGTGTGGGAGAGAGAGAGAGCGAGAGGGGGAGAGCAATTGGGGGAGAGAGATGGCGTGAGTGGGGGAGAGAGGGAGAGGGAGAGTGTGAGGAGGAGAGAGGGAGGGAGGGGGAGAGAGTGAGGGAGGGGTAGAGAGAGAGAGTGGGAGTGGGGGAGAGAGAGACGGCGCGAGTGAGGTTGGGGGACTGAGAGAATGTGGGGGAGAGAGAGAAAGCGAGTGGGGCAGAGAGAGAGAGTGCGACTGGTGGAGAGAGAGTGTGCAAGTGGGGTGGAGAGAGAGAGAGCGAGTGGGGTGGAGAGAGAGAGTGCGAGTGGGGTGGAGAGAGAGAGCGTGAGTGGGGTGGAGAGAGAGAGAGCGAGTGGGGTGGAGAGAGAGACAGTGAGTGGGGTGGAGAGAGAGAGAGCGAGTGGGGTGGAGAGAGAGAGAGCGAGTGGGGTGGAGAGAGAGAGAGAGCGAGTGGGGTGGAGAGAGAGAGAGTGCGAGTGGGGTGGAGAGAGAGAGAGTGCGCGTGGGGTGGAGAGAGAGAGAGTGCGAGTGGGGTGGAGAGAGAGAGAGTGCGAGTGGGGTGGAGAGAGAGAGAGAGAGAGTGCGAGTGGGGTGGAGAGAGAGAGAGAGAGAGAGCGAGTGGGGTGGAGAGAGAGAGAGAGAGTGCGAGTGGGGTGGAGAGCGAGAGAGTGCGAGTGGGGTGGAGAGAGATAGAGTGAGAGTGGGGTGGAGAGAGAGAGAGTGCGAGTGGGGTGGAGAGAGAGAGAGCACGAGTGGGGTGGAGAGAGAGAGAGCGCGAGTGGGGTGGAGAGAGAGAGAGCGCGAGTGGGGTGGAGAGAGAGAGAGCGAGTGGGGTGGAGAGAGAGAGTGTGAGTGGGGTGGAGAGCGCGATTGGGGTGGAGAGAGCAAGAGTGCGAGTGGTGGAGAGAGAGAGAGGGAGAGAGAGCGAGTGGCGGAGAGAGGGAGAGAGAGCGAGTGGCGGAGAGAGAGAGAGCGAGACCGAGTGGGGTGGAGTGAGCGAGAGAGCGAGTGGGGTGCAGAGAGAGCAAGCGAGTGGGGTGGAGAGTGAGAGAGCGAGTGGGGTGGAGAGTGAGAGAGCGAGTGGGGTGGAGAGTGAGAGAGCGAGTGGGGTGGAGAGTGAGAGAGCGAGTGGGGTGGAGAGTGAGAGTGCGAGTGGGGTGGAGAGAGAGAGTGCGAGTGGTGGAGAGAGAGTGAGTGGCGGAGAGAGAGAGAGCGCGTGGGGTAGAGAGAGAGTGCGAGTGGGGTAGAGAGAGAGTGCGAGTGGGGTAGAGAGAGAGTGCGAGTGGTGGAGAGAGAGAGTGCGAGTGGTGGAGAGAGAGAGTGCGAGTGGTGGAGAGAGAGAGTGCGAGTGGTGGAGAGAGAGAGAGAGCGAGTGGGGTGGAGAGAGAGAGAGCGAGTGGGGTGGAGAGAGAGAGAATGCGAGTGGTGGAGGGTGAGAGAGTGTGCGGCGGAGAGAGAGAGAGCGGGTGGGCTGGAGAGAGAGAGTGCGAGTGGGGTGGAGAGAGAGAGTGCGAGTTGGGGTGGAGAGAGAGAGTGCGAGTGTGGTGGAGAGAGAGAGTGCGAGTGGGGAGGAGAGAGAGAGAGCGAGTGGGCTGGATAGAGAGAGAGCGAGTGGCAGAGAGAGAGAGCGAGTAGGGGGGAGAGAGAGAGAGCGAGTGGGGTCGAGTGAGCAAGAGAGCGAGTGGGGTGGAGAGAGAGAGAGCGAGTGGGGTGGAGAGAGAGAGTGCGAGTGGGGTGGAGAGAGAGAGTGCGAGTGTGGTGGAGAGAGAGAGTGCGAGTGGGGAGGAGAGAGAGAGAGCGAGTGGGCTGGATAGAGAGAGAGCGAGTGGCAGAGAGAGAGAGCGAGTAGGGGGGAGAGAGAGAGAGCGAGTGGGGTCGAGTGAGCAAGAGAGCGAGTGGGGTGGAGAGAGAGAGAGTGAGTGGGGTGGAGAGAGAGAGTGCGAGTGGGGTGGAGAGAGAGAGAGCGAGTGGGGTGGAGAGAGAAAGAGCGAGTGGGGTGGAGGGAGAGAGACCGAGTGGGGTGGAGAGAGAGAGAGCGAGTGGGGTGGAGAGAGAAAGAGCGAGTGGGGTGGAGAGAGAGAGACCGAGTGGGGTGGAGGGAGAGAGAGCGAGTGGGGTGGAGAGAGAGAGAGCGAGTGGGGTGGAGAGAGAGAGAGCGAGTGGGGTGGAGAGAGAGAGAGCGAGTGGGGTGGAGAGAGAGAGAGCGAGTGGGGTGGAGAGAGAGAGAGCGAGTGGCGTGGAGGGAGAGAGACCGAGTGGGGTGGAGGGAGAGAGAGCGAGTGGGGTGGAGAGAGAGAGAGCGAGTGGGGTGGAGAGAGAGAGAGCGAGTGGGGTGGAGAGAGAGAGAGCGAGTGGGGTGGAGAGAGAGAGAGCGAGTGGGGTGGAGAGAGAGAGAGCGAGTGGGGTGGAGAGAGAGAGAGCGAGTGGGGTGGAGAGAGAGAGAGCGAGTGGGGTGAAGGGAAAGAGAGCGAGTGGGGTGGAGAGAGAGAGAGCGCGAGTGGGGTGGAGAGAGAGCGAGTGGGGTGGAGAGAGAGAGAGCGCGAGTGGGGTGGAGAGAGCGTGAGTGGGGTGGAGAGAGAGAGTGCGAGTGGGGTGGAGAGAGAAAGAGCGAGTGGGGTGGAGAGAGAGAGACCGAGTGGGGTGGAGGGAGAGAGACCGAGTGGGGTGGAGAGAGAGAGAGCGAGTGGGGTGGAGAGAGAGAGAGCGAGTGGGGTGGAGAGAGAGAGAGCGAGTGGGGTGGAGAGAGAGAGAGCGCGAGTGGGGTGGAGAGAGAGCGAGTGGGGTGGAGAGAGAGAGAGCGCGAGTGGGGTGGAGAGAGCGTGAGTGGGGTGGAGAGAGAGAGTGCGAGTGGGGTGGAGAGAGAAAGAGCGAGTGGGGTGGAGAGAGAGAGACCGAGTGGGGTGGAGGGAGAGAGACCGAGTGGGGTGGAGAGAGAGAGAGCGAGTGGGGTGGAGAGAGAGAGAGCGAGTGGGGTGGAGAGAGAGAGAGCGAGTGGGGTGGAGAGAGAGAGAGCGAGTGGGGTGGAGAGAGAGAGAGCGAGTGGGGTGGAGGGAAAGAGAGCGAGTGGGGTGGAGAGAGAGAGAGCGCGAGTGGGGTGGAGAGAGAGCGAGTGGGGTGGAGAGAGAGCGAGTGGGATGGAGAGAGAGAGAGTGCGAGTGGTGGAGAGAGAGAGAGAGCGAGTGGTGGAGAGAGAGAGAGCGAGTGGTGGAGAGAGAGAGAGTGCGAGTGGTGGAGAGAGAGAGAGCGAGTCGGGTAGAGAGAGAGAGAGAGAGCGAGTTGGGTAGAGAGAGAGAGAGCGAGTCGGGTAGAGAGAGAGAGTGCGAGTGGTGGAGAGAGAGAGAGGGAGAGAGAGCGAGTGGCAGAGAGAGAGAGCGCGAGTGGGGTAGAGTGAGAAGAGCGAGTGGGGGAGAGAGAGGGAGCAAGTGGGTGAGAGAAAGAGAGCGAGTGGCGGAGAGAGAGAGAGCGAGTGGCGGTGAGAGAGAGAGAGAGCGAGTGGGGTAGAGAGAGAGAGAGAGCGAGTGGGGTGGAGAGAGAGAGGGAGTGGGGAAGAAAGAGAAGAGCGAGTGGGGGAGAGAGAGAGCGATTGGGAGAGAGAGAGCGAGTGGGGAGAGAGAGAGAGAGTGAGTGAGTGGGGGGAGAGAGAGAGCGAGTGGGGTGGAGAGAGAGAGGGAGTGGGGAAGAAAGAGAAGAGTGAGTGGGGGAGAGAGAGAGTGAGTGGGGAGAGAGAGAGAGAGAGTGAGCGAGTGGGGGAGAGAGAGAGCGAGTGGGGTGGAGAGAGAGAGAGAGCGAGTGGGGTAGAGAGAGTGAGCGAGTGGGGTGGAGAGAGAGAGAGAGTGAGTGGGGTGGAGAGAGAGAGAGCGAGTGGGGTGGAGAGAGAGAGAGCGAGTGGGGTGGAGAGAGAGAGAGCGAGTGGGGTGGAGAGAGAGAGAGCGAGTGGGGTGGAGAGAGAGAGAGCGAGTGCAGTGGAGAGAGAGAGAGCAAGTGGGGTGGAGAGAGCGTGAGTGGGGTGGAGAGAGCAAGTGTGGGAGAGAGAGAGAGCGAGTGGTGGAGAGAGAGAGAGCAAGTGGTGGGAGAGAGAGAGCGCGAGTGGGGGGAGAGAGAGAGAGAGAGAGTGGCAGAGAGAGAGAGCGAGTAGGGGGGAGAGAGAGTGTGCGAGTGAGGTGGAGAGAGAGTGTGCGAGTGGGGAGGAGAGAGAGTGTGCGAGTGGGGAGGAGAGAGAGAGAGCGAGTGGGGTTGAGAGAGAGAGAGCGCGAGTGGGGTTGAGAGAGAGAGAGCGTGAGTGGGGTGGAGAGAGAGCGTGAGTGGGGTGGAGAGAGAGCGTGAGTGGGGTGGAGAGAGAGCGTGAGTGGGGTGGAGAGAGAGCGTGAGTGGGGTGGAGAGCGCGAGTGGGGTGGAGAGCGCGAGTGGGGTGGAGAGCGCGAGTGGGGTGGAGAGTGCGAGTGGGGTGGAGAGTGCGAGTGGGGTGGAGAGTGCGAGTGGGGTGGAGAGTGCGAGTGGGGTGGAGAGTGCGAGTGGGGTGGAGAGTGCGAGTGGGGTGGAGAGGGCGAGTGGGGTGGAGAGAGCGAGAGGGGTGGAGAGAGAGAGAGTGCGAGTGGTGGAGAGAGAGAGAGGGAGAGAGTGCGAGTTGGGTGGAGAGAGAGAGAGCGAGTGGGGTGGAGAGAGAGAGAGCGAATGGGGTGCAGAGAGAGAGAGCGAATGGGGTGCAGAGAGAGAGAGCGAGTGGGGTGGAGAGAGAGCGTGAGTGGGGGTGGAGAGAGAGCATGAGTGGGGTGGAGAGAGAGCGTGAGTGGGGTGGAGAGAGCGAGTGGGGTGGAGAGAGAGAGAGCGTGAGTGGGGTGGAGAGAGAGCGTGAGTGGGGTGGAGAGAGAGCGTGAGTGGGGTGGAGAGAGCGCGAGTGGGGTGGAGAGAGCGCGAGTGGGGTGGAGAGAGCGAGTGGGGTGGAGAGAGCGAGTGGGGTGGAGAGAGCGAGAGCGCGATTGGTGTAGAGAGCGAGAGGGAGAGAGAGCCAGTGGCGGAGAGAGAGAGAGCGAGTGGGGTAGAGAGAGAGAGTGCGACTGATGGAGAGAGAGAGAGCGAGTGGGGTGGAGAGAGAGAGAGCGAGTGGGGTGGAGAGAGAGAGAGCGAGTGGGGTGGAGAGAGAGAGTGCGAGTGGGGTGGAGAGAGAGAGAGCGAGTGGGGTGGAGAGAGAGAGTGCGAGTGGGGTGGAGAGAGAGTGCGAGTGGGGTGGAGAGAGAGAGAGCGAGTGGGGTGGAGAGAGAGAGTGCGAGTGGGGTGGAGAGAGAGAGTGCGAGTGGGGTGGAGAGAGAGAACGAGTGGGGTGGAGAGAGAGAGAGCGAGTGGGGTGGAGAGAGAGAGATCGAGTGGTGTGGAGAGAGAGATCGAGTGGTGTGGAGAGAGAGATCGAGTGGTGTGGAGAGAGAGAGAGCGAGTGGTGTGGAGAGAGAGAGAGCGAGTGGTGTGGAGAGAGAGAGCGAGTGGTGTGGAGAGAGAGAGCGAGTGGTGTGGAGAGAGAGCACGAGTGGTGTGGAGAGAGAGCGCGAGTGGGGTGGAGAGAGAGCGCGAGTGGGGTGGAGAGAGTGAGAGTGCGAGTGGTGGAGAGAGACAGATGGAGAGAGAGCGAGTGGTGGGGAGAGAGAGAGAGCGAGTGGGGGAGAGAGAGAGATTGCGTGTGGTGGAGAGAGAGAGTGCGAGTGGTGGAGAGAGAGAGAGAGAGCGAGTAGGGGGGAGAGAGAGAGAGCGAGTGGCAGACAGAGAGAGCGAGTAGGGGGGAGAGAGAGAGAGCGAGTTGGGTGGAGAGAGAGAGAGCGAGTGGGGTGGAGAGAGAGAGAGCGAGTGGGGTGGAGAGAGAGAGAGCGAGTGGGGTGGAGAGAGAGAGAGCGAGTGGGGTGGAGAGAGAGAGAGCGAGTGGGGTGGAGAGAGAGCGTGAGTGGTGTGGAGAGAGCAACTGTGGGAGAGAGAGAGAGAGAGACCGAGTGGTGGAGAGAGAGAGAGGGAGAGAGAGCGAGTGGGGTGGAGAGAGAGAGAGCGAGTAGGGGGAGTGAGAGAGAGCAAGTGGTGGGGGGTGAGAGAGAGAGCGAGTGGCAGAGAGAGAGAGCGGGTGGGGTGGAGTGAGCAAGAGAGCGAGTGGGGTGGAGAGAGAGAGAGCGAGTGAGGTGGAGAGAGAGTGTGCGAGTGAGGTGGAGAGAGAGTGTGCGAGTGGGGAGGAGAGAGAGAGAGCGAGTGGGGAGGAGAGAGAGAGAGCGAGTGGGGTGGAGAGAGAGAGAGCGAGTGGGGTTGAGAGAGAGAGAGAGCGAGTGGGGTTGAGAGAGAGAGAGAGCGAGTGGGGTTGAGAGAGAGAGAGAGCGAGTGGGGTTGAGAGAGAGAGAGAGCGAGTGGGGTTGAGAGAGAGAGAGAGCGAGTGGGGTTGAGAGAGAGCGAGCGTGAGTGGGTTGGAGAGAGCAAGACGTTTGGAGAGAGCGAGAGGGGTGGAGAGAGAGAGCGAGAGGGGTGGAGAGAGAGAGCGAGAGGGGTGGAGAGAGAGAGCGAGAGGCGTGGAGAGAGAGAGCGAGTGGCGGAGAGAGAGAGAGCGAGTGGGGTAGAGAGAGAGAGTGCGACTGGTGGAGAGAGAGAGAGCGAGTGGGGTGGAGAGAGAGAGTGCGAGTGGGGTGGAGAGAGAGAGAGAGGGCGAGTGGGGTGGAGAGAGAGAGAGCGAGTGGGTGGAGAGAGAGAGTGAGTGGGGTAAGAGAGAGCGTGAGTGAGGTGGAGAGAGCGAGTGGGGTGGAGAGAGCGAGTGGGGTGGAGAGAGCGAGTGAGGTGGAGATCGCGAGTGGGGTTGAGAGAGAGACAGTGTGAGTGGGGTGGAGAGAGAGCGTGAGTGGGGTGGAGAGAGCAAGAGGTGTGGAGAGAGCGAGTGGGGTGGAGAGAGCGTGAGGGCTGGAGAGAGAGAGTGCGAGTGGTGCAGAGAGAGAGGGAGAGAGAGCGAGTGGCGGAGAGAGAGAGAGCGAGTGGGGTAGAGAGAGAGAGTGCGCCTGGTGGAGAGTGAGAGAGCGAGTGGGGTGGAGAGAGAGAGAGCGAGTGGGGTGGAGAGAGAGAGAGCGAGTGGGGTGGAGAGAGAGAGAGCGAGTGGGGTGGAGAGAGAGAGCGCGAGTAGGGTGGAGAGAGAGAGAGCGAGTGGGGTGGAGAGAGAGAGAGCGAGTGGGGTGGAGAGAGAGAGTGCGAGTGGGGTGGAGAGAGAGAGTGCGAGTGGGGTGGAGAGAGAGAGTGCGAGTGGGGTGGAGAGAGAGAGTGCGAGTGGGGTGGAGAGAGAGAGTGCGAGTGGTGTGGAGAGAGAGAGTGCCAGTGGGGTGGAGAGAGAGAGAGAGAGTGGGGTGGAGAGAGAGAGAGGGAGAGAGAGCGAGTGGCGGAGAGAGAGCGAGCGAGTGGGGTGGAGAGAGAGAGAGCGAGTGGGGTGGAGAGAGAGAGGCGAGTGGGGTGGAGAGAGAGAGAGTGAGTGGGGTGGAGAGAGAGAGAGCGAGTGGGGTGGAGAGAGAGAGTGTGAGTGGGGTGGAGAGAGAGCGTAAGTGGGGTGGAGAGAGAGCGTGAGTGGGGTGGAGAGAGAGCATGAGTGGGGTGGAGAGAGAGAGAGCGAGTGGGGTGGAGAGAGAGAGAGCGAGTGGGGTGGAGAGAGAGAGAGCGAGTGGGGTGGAGAGAGAGAGCGAGTTGGGTGGAGAGAGAGAGCGAGTGGGGTGGAGAGAGAGCGTGAGTGGGGTGGAGAGAGAGCGTGAGTGGGGTGGAGAGAGAGCGTGAGTGGGGTGGAGAGAGAGCGTGAGTGGGGTGGAGAGAGAGCGTCAGTGGGGTGGAGAGAGAGCGTGAGTGGGGTGGAGAGTGAGCGTGAGTGGGGTGGAGAGAGACAGAGGGGTGGAGAGAGTGAGTGGGGTGGAGAGAGCGAGTGGGGTCGAGAGAGCGAGAGTGCGATTGGTGGAGAGAGAGAGAGGGAGAGAGAGCCAGTGGCGGAGAGAGAGAGAGCGAGGGGGGTAGAGAGAGAGAGTGCGACTGGTGGAGAGAGAGAGAGCGAGTGGGGTGGAGAGAGAGAGAGCGAGTGGGGTGGAGAGAGAGAGAGCGAGTGGGGTGGAGAGAGAGAGAGCGAGTGGGGTGGAGAGAGAGAGCGAGTGGGGTGGAGAGAGAGAGTGCGAATGGGGTGGAGAGAGAGAGTGCGAGTGGGGTGGAGAGAGAGAGAGCGAGTGGGGTGGAGAGAGAGAGAGCGAGTGGGGTGGAGAGAGAGAGAGCGAGTGGGGAGGAGAGAGAGAGAGCGAGTGGGGTGGAGAGAGAGAGCGCGAGTGGGGTGGAGAAAGAGAGCGAGTGGGGTGGAGAAAGAGAGCGAGTGGTGTGGAGAGAGAGCGTGAGTGGGGTGGAGAGAGAGCGTGAGTGGTGTGGAGAGAGAGCGTGAGTGGTGTGGAGAGAGAGCGTGAGTGGGGTGGAGAGAGAGCGTGAGTGGGGTGGAGAGAGCGAGTGGGGTGGAGAGAGTGAGAGTGCGAGTGGTGGAGAGAGACAGATGGAGAGAGAGCGAGTGGCGGGGAGAGAGAGAGAGCGAGTGGGGGAGAGAGAGAGATTGCGTGTGGTGGAGAGAGAGAGTGCGAGTGGTGGAGACAGAGAGAGCGAGTCGGGTAGTGAGAGAGATAGCGAGTCGGGTAGAGAGAGAGAGAGCGAGTGGGGAGAGAGAGAGAGAGAGCGAGTAGGGGGGAGAGAGAGAGAGCGAGTAGGGTGGAGAGAGAGCGAGCGAGTAGGGTGGAGAGAGAGAGAGCGGGTGGAGAGAGAGAGAGCGAGTGGGGTGGAGAGAGAGAGAGCGAGTGGGGTGGAGAGAGAGCGTGAGTGGTGTGGTGAGAGCAAGTGTGGGAGAGAGAGAGCGAGTGGTGGAGAGAGAGAGAGGGAGAGAGAGTGAGTGGGGTGGAGAGAGAGAGAGCGAGTAGGGGGAGTGAGAGAGAGCAAGTGGTGGGAGGGAGAGAGCGCGAGTGGGGTGAGAGAGAGAGCGAGTGGCAGAGAGAGAGAGCGAGTGGGGTGGAGAGAGAGAGAGCGAGTGAGGTGGAGAGAGAGTGTGAAAGTGGGGAGGAGAGAGAGAGAGCGAGTGGGGAGGAGAGAGAGAGAGCGAGTGGGGAGGAGAGAGAGAGAGCGAGTGGGGTGGAGAGAGAGAGAGCGAGTGGGGTTGAGAGAGAGAGAGAGCGAGTGGGGTTGAGAGAGAGAGAGAGCGAGTGGGGTTGAGAGAGAGAGAGAGCGAGTGGGGTTGAGAGAGAGAGAGAGCGAGTGGGGTTGAGAGAGAGAGAGAGCGAGTGGGGTTGAGAGAGAGAGAGAGCGAGTGGGGTTGAGAGAGAGAGAGAGCGAGTGGGGTTGAGAGAGAGAGAGAGCGAGTGGGGTTGAGAGAGAGAGAGAGCGAGTGGGGTTGAGAGAGAGAGAGAGCGAGTGGGGTTGAGAGAGAGCGTGAGTGGGGTGGAGAGAGAGTGTGAGTGGGGTGGAGAGAGAGAGCGTGAGTGGGGTGGAGAGAGAGAGCGTGAGTGGGGTGGAGAGAGAGCGGGAGAGGGGTGGAGAGAGAAAGAGGGGTGGAGAGAGCGAGTGGGGTGGAGAGAGCGAGTGGGGTGGAGAGAGAGAGTGCGAGTGGGGCAGAGAGAGAGGGAGAGAGAGCGAGTGGCGGAGAGAGAGAGTGCGAGTGGGGTAGAGAGAGAGTGCGCCTGGTGGAGAGTGAGAGTGCGAGTGGGGTGGAGAGAGAGAGAGCGAGTGGGGTGGAGAGAGAGAGTGCGAGTGGGGTGGAGAGAGAGAGTGCGAGTGGGGTGGAGAGAGAGAGAGTGCGAGTGGGGAGGAGAGAGAGAGAGTGCGAGTGGGGTGGAGAGAGAGAGAGCGCGAGTGGGGTGGAGAGAGAGAGAGCGCGAGTGGGGTGGAGAGAGAGAGAGCGCGAGTGGGGTGGAGAGAGAGAGAGCGCGAGTGGGGTGGAGAGAGAGAGAGTGCGAGTGGGGTGGAGAGAGAGAGAGCGAGTGGGGTGGAGAGAGAGAGCGCGAGTGGGGTGGAGAGCGCGATTGGGGTGGAGAGAGCAAGAGTGCGAGTGGTGGAGAGAGAGAGAGGGAGAGGGAGAGAGAGCGAGTGGCGGAGAGAGGGAGAGAGAGTGAGTGGCGGAGAGAGAGAGAGCGAGACCGAGTGGGGTGGAGTGAGCGAGAGAGCGAGTGGGGTGCAGAGAGAGCAAGCGAGTGGGATGGAGAGTGAAAGAGCGAGTGGGGTGGAGAGTGAGAGAGCGAGTGGGGTGGAGAGTGAGAGAGCGAGTGGGGTGGAGAGTGAGAGAGCGAGTGGGGTGGAGAGAGAGAGTGCGAGTGGTGGAGAGAGAGAGAGGGAGAGAGAGTGAGTGGCGGAGAGAGAGAGAGCGGGTGGGGTAGAGAGAGAGAGCGCGTGGGGTAGAGAGAGAGTGCGAGTGGTGGAGAGAGAGAGTGCGAGTGGTGGAGAGAGAGAGTGCGAGTGGTGGAGAGAGAGAGAGCGAGTGGGGTGGAGAGAGAGAGCGAGTGGGGTGGAGAGAGAGAGCGAGTGGGGTGGAGAGAGAGAGAGCGAGTGGGGTGGAGGGAAAGAGAGCGAGTGGTGTGGAGAGAGAGAGAGCGAGTGGGGTGGAGGGAGAGAGAGAGAGTGGGGTGGAGAGAGAGAGAGCGAGTGGGGTGGAGAGAGCGAGTGGGGTGGAGAGAGCGAGTGGGGTGGAGAGAGCAAGAGGTTTGGTGAGAGCTTGTGGGGTGGAGAGAGAGAGTGCGAGTGGGGTGGAGAGAGAGAGTGCCAGTGGGGTGGAGAGAGTGAGAGCGAGTGGGGTGGAGAGTGAGAGCGAGTGGGGTGGAGAGAGAGCGCGAGTGGGGTGGAGAGAGAGCGCGAGTGGGGTGGAGAGAGAGCGCGAGTGGGGTGGAGAGAGAGCGCGAGTGGGGTGGAGAGAGAGCGTGAGTGAGGTGGAGAGAGCGAGTGAGGTGGAGAGAGCGAGTGGGGTGGAGAGAGAGACAGTGTGAGTGGGGGGGGAGAGAGAGCGAGTGGGGTGGAGAGAGCGAGTGGGGTGGAGAGAGCGAGTGGGGTGGAGAGTGCGAGTGGGGTGGAGAGTGCGAGTGGGGTGGAGAGTGCGAGTGGGGTGCAGAGAGCGAGTGGGGTGGAGAGAGCGAGTGGGGTGGAGAGAGCGAGTGGGGTGGAGAGAGAGACAGTGTGAGTGGGGTGGAGAGAGAGACAGTGTGAGTGGGGTGGAGAGAGAGCGTGAGTGGAGTGGAGAGAGCGAGTGGGGTGGAGAGTGCGAGTGGGGTGGAGAGTGCGAGTGGGGTGAAGAGAGCGAGTGGGGTGAAGAGAGCGAGTGGGGTGAAGAGAGCGAGTGCGGTGGAGAGAGCGAGAGGGGTGGAGAGAGAGAGAGAGCGAGTGGTGCAGAGAGAGAGGGAGAGAGAGCGAGTGGCGGAGAGAGAGAGAGCGAGTGGGGTAGAGAGAGAGTGCGCCTGGTGGAGAGTGAGAGAGCGAGTGGGGTGGAGAGAGAGAGAGCGAGTGGGGTGGAGAGAGAGAGAGCGAGTGGGGTGGAGAGAGAGAGTGCGAGTGGGGTGGAGAGAGAGAGAGTGCGAGTGGGGTGGAGAGAGAGAGAGCGAGTGGGGTGGAGAGAGAGAGTGCGAGTGGGGTGGAGAGAGAGAGAGCGAGTGGGGTGGAGAGAGAGCGTGAGTGAGGTGGAGAGAGCGAGTGGGGTGGAGAGAGAGACAGTGTGAGTGGGGGGGGAGAGAGAGCGAGTGGGGTGGAGAGAGCGAGTGGGGTGGAGAGTGCGAGAGGGGTGGAGAGAGAGAGAGTGCGAGTGGGGCAGAGAGAGAGGGAGAGACAGCGAGTGGCGGAAAGAGAGAGAGCGAGTGGGGTAGAGAGAGAGTGCGCCTGGTGGAGAGTGAGAGTGCGAGTGGGGTGGAGAGAGAGAGAGCGAGTGGGGTGGAGAGAGAGAGTGCGAGTGGGGTGGAGAGAGAGAATGCGAGTGGGGTGGAGAGAGAGAGTGCGAGTGGGGTGGAGAGAGAGAGAGTGCGAGTGGGGTGGAGAGAGAGAGAGTGCGAGTGGGGTGGAGAGAGAGAGAGTGCGAGTGGGGTGGAGAGAGAGAGAGTGCGAGTGGGGTGGAGAGAGAGAGAGCGCGAGTGGGGTGGAGGGAGAGAGAGCGCGAGTGGGGTGGAGAGAGAGAGAGCGCGAGTGGGGTGGAGAGAGAGACAGCGAGTGGGGTGGAGAGAGAGAGAGTGAGTGGGGTGGAGAGCGCGATTGGGGTGGAGAGAGCAAGAGTGCAAGTGGTGGAGAGAGAGAGAGGGAGAGAGAGCGAGTGGCGGAGAGAGGGAGAGAGAGCGAGTGGCGGAGAGAGAGAGAGCGAGACCGAGTGGGGTGGAGTGAGCGAGTGAGCGAGTGGGGTGCAGAGAGAGCAAGCGAGTGGGGTGGAGAGTGAAAGAGCGAGTGGGGTGGAGAGTGAGAGAGCGAGTGGGGTGGAGAGTGAGAGAGCGAGTGGGGTGGAGAGTGAGAGAGCGAGTGGGGTGGAGAGAGAGAGTGCGAGTGGTGGAGAGAGAGAGAGGGAGAGAGAGTGAGTGGCGGAGAGTGAGAGAGCGCGTGGAGAAGAGAGAGAGTGCGAGTGGTGGAGAGAGAGAGTGCGAGTGGTGGAGAGAGAGAGTGCGAGTGGTGGAGAGAGAGAGAGCGAGTCGGGTGGAGAGAGAGAGAGAGCGAGTGGGGTGGAGAGAGAGAGAATGCGAGTGGTGGAGGGAGGGAGAGTGTGCGGCGGAGAGAGAGAGAGCGGGTGGGCTGGAGAGAGAGACTGCGAGTGGCGTGGAGAGAGAGAGTGCGAGTGGGGTGGAGAGAGAGAGTGCGAGTGGGGTGGAGAGAGAGAGTGCGAGTGGGGAGGAGAGAGAGAGAGCGAGTGGGCTGGAGAGAGAGAGAGCGAGTGGCAGAGAGAGAGAGCGAGTAGGGGGGAGAGAGAGAGACCGAGTGGGGTCGAGTGAGCAAGAGAGCGAGTGGGGTGGAGAGAGAGAGAGCGAGTGGGGTGGAGAGAGAGAGAGCGAGTGGGGTGGAGAGAGAGAGTGCGAGTGGGGTGGAGAGAGAGAGTGGGGTGGAGAGAGAGAGAGCGAGTGGGGTGGAGAGAGAGAGCGAGTGGGGTGGAGAGAGAGAGAGCGAGTGGGGTGGAGAGAGAGAGAGCGAGTGGGGTGGAGGGAAAGTGAGCGAGTGGGGTGGAGAGAGAGAGAGCGAGTAGGGTGGAGAGAGAGAGAGCGAGTGGGGTGGAGAGAGAGAGAGAGAGTGGGGTGGAGAGAGAGAGAGCGAGTGGGGTGGAGAGAGAGAGAGCGAGTGGGGTGGAGAGACAGAGAGCGAGTGGGTTGGAGAGAGAGAGAGCGAGTGGGGTGGAGAGAGAGCGTGAGTGGTGTGGAGAGAGAGAGGGAGATAGAGCGAGTGGGGTGGAGAGTGAGAGAGCGAGTAGGGGGAGTGAGAGAGAGCAAGTGGTGGGAGGGAGAGAGCGCGAGTGGGGGGTGAGAGAGAGAGCGAGTGGCAGAGAGAGAGAGCGAGTGGGGTGGAGTGAGCAAGAGAGCGAGTGGGGTGGAGAGAGAGAGAGCGAGTGAGGTGGACAGAGAGTGTGCGAGTGGGGTGGAGAGAGAGAGAGCGAGTGGGGTGGAGAGAGAGAGAGCGAGTGGGGTGGAGAGAGAGAGAGCGAGTGGGGTTGAGAGAGAGAGAGAGAGCGAGTGGGGTTGAGAGAGAGAGAGAGCAAGTGGGGTTGAGAGAGAGAGAGAGCGAGTGGGGTTGAGAGAGAGAGAGAGCGTGAGTGGGGTGGAGAGAGAGCGTGAGTGGGGTGGAGAGAGAGCGTGAGTGGGGTGGAGAGAGAGCGTGAGTGCGTTGGAGAGAGCAAGAGGTTTGGAGAGAGCGAGTGGGGTGGAGAGAGCAAGAGGTTTGGTGAGAGCGTGTGGGGTGGAGAGTGCGAGAGGGGTGGAGAGAGAGAGCGAGTGGGGTGGAGAGAGAGAGAGAGTGGCGGAGAGAAAGAGAGAGCGAGTGGGGTAGAGAGAGAGAGTGCGACTGGTGGAGAGAGAGAGTGCGAGTGGGGTGGAGAGAGAGAGAGCGAGTGGGGTGGAGAGAGAGAGTGCGATGGGGTGGAGAGAGAGAGTGCGAGTGGGGTGGAGAGAGAGAGTGCGAGTGGGGTGGAGAGAGAGAGAGCGAGTGGGGTGGAGAGAGAGAGCGAGTGGGGTGGAGAGAGAGCGCGAGTGGGGTGGAGAGAGAGTGCGAGTGGGGTGGAGAGTGCGAGTGGGGTGGAGAGTGCGAGTGGGGTGGAGAGAGCGAGTGGGGTGGAGAGAGAGACAGTGTGAGTGGGGGGGAGAGAGAGCGTGAGTGGGGTGGAGAGAGCGAGTGGGGTGGAGAGAGCGAGTGGGGTGGAGAGAGAGACAGTGTGAGTGGGGGGGAGAGAGAGCCTGAGTGGGGTGGAGAGAGAGCGTGAGTGGGGTGGAGAGAGAGCGTGAGTGGGGTGGAGAGAGAGCGTGACTGGGGTGGAGAGAGCGAGTGGGGTGGAGAGAGCGAGTGGGGTGGAGAGAGCGAGAGGGGTGGAGAGAGAGAGAGTGCTGGTAGTGCAGAGAGAGAGGGAGAGAGAGCGAGTGGCGGAGAGAGAGAGAGCGAGTGGGGTAGAGAGAGAGTGCGCCTGGTGGAGAGTGAGAGAGCGAGTGGGGTGGAGAGAGAGAGAGAGCGAGTGGGGTGGAGAGAGAGAGAGCGAGTGGGGTGGAGAGAGAGAGTGCGAGTGGGGTGGAGAGAGAGAGAGTGCGAGTGGGGTGGAGAGAGAGAGAGCGAGTGGGGTGGAGAGAGAGAGTGCGAGTGGGGTGGAGAGAGAGAGAGCGAGTGGGGTGGAGAGAGAGCGCGAGTGGGGTGGAGAGAGAGAGTGAGTGAGGTGGAGAGAGCGTGAGTGAGGTGGAGAGAGCGAGTGGAGTGGAGAGAGCGAGTGGGGTGGAGAGAGAGAGAGAGCGAGTGGGGCAGAGAGAGAGGGAGAGAGAGCGAGTGGCGGAGAGAGAGAGAGCGAGTGGGGTAGAGAGAGAGTGCGCCTGGTGGAGAGTGAGAGTGCGAGTGGGGTGGAGAGAGAGAGTGCGAGTGGGGTGGAGAGAGAGAGAGCGAGTGGGGTGGAGAGAGAGAGTGCGAGTGGGGTGGTGAGAGAGAGTGCGAGTGGGGTGGAGAGAGAGAGAGTGCGAGTGGGGTGGAGAGAGAGAGAGTGCGAGTGGGGTGGAGAGAGAGAGAGTGCGAGTGGGGTGGAGAGAGAGAGAGTGCGAGTGGGGTGGAGAGAGAGAGAGTGCGAGTGGGGTGGAGAGAGAGAGAGTGCAAGTGGGGTGGAGAGAGAGAGAGCGCGAGTGGGGTGGAGAGAGAGAGCGCGAGTGGGGTGGAGATAGAGAGAGCGCGAGTGGGGTGGAGAGAGAGAGAGCGAGTGGGGTGGAGAGAGAGAGCGTGAGTGGGGTGGAGAGCGCGATTGGGGTGGAGAGAGCAAGAATGCGAGTGGTGGAGAGAGAGAGAGGGAGAGAGAGCGAGTGGCGGAGAGAGGGAGAGAGAGCGAGTGGCGGAGAGAGAGAGAGCGAGACCGAGTGGGGTGGAGTGAGCGAGAGAGCGAGTGGGGTGCAGAGAGAGCAAGCGAGTGGGGTGGAGAGTGAGAGAGCGAGTGGGGTGGAGAGTGAGAGAGCGAGTGGGGTGGAGAGTGAGAGAGCGAGTGGGGTGGAGAGTGAGAGAGCGAGTGGGGTGGAGAGTGAGAGAGCGAGTGGGGTGGAGAGAGAGAGTGCGAGTGGTGGAGAGAGAGTGAGTGGCGGAGAGAGAGAGAGCGCGTGGGGTAGAGAGAGAGTGCGAGTGGTGGAGAGAGAGAGTGCGAGTGGTGGAGAGAGAGAGTGCGAGTGGTGGAGAGAGAGAGAGCGAGTGGGGTGGAGAGAGAGAGAGAGCGAGTGGGGTGGAGAGAGAGAGAATGCGAGTGGTGGAGGGAGGGAGAGTGTGCGGCGGAGAGAGAGAGAGCGGGTGGGCTGGAGAGAGAGAGTGCGAGTGGGGTGGAGAGAGAGAGTGCGAGTGGGGTGGAGAGAGAGAGTGCGAGTGGGGTGGAGAGAGAGAGTGCGAGTGGGGAGGAGAGAGAGAGAGCGAGTGGGCTGGAGAGAGAGAGCGAGTGGCAGAGAGAGAGAGCGAGTAGGGGGGAGAGAGAGAGAGCGGGTGGGGTCGAGTGAGCAAGAGAGCGAGTGGGGTGGAGAGAGAGAGAGCGAGTGGGGTGGAGAGAGAGAGAGCGAGTGGGGTGGAGAGAGAGAGTGCGAGTGGGGTAGAGAGAGAGAGTGCGAGTGGGGTGGAGAGAGAGAGTGGGGTGGAGAGAGAGAGAGCGAGTGGGGTGGAGAGAGAGCGAGTGGGGTGGAGAGAGAGAGAGCGAGTGGGGTGGAGGGAAAGAGAGCGAGTGGGGTGGAGAGAGAGAGAGCGAGTGGGGTGGAGAGAGAGAGAGCGAGTGGGGTGGAGAGAGAGCGTGAGTGGTGTGGAGAGAGCAAGTGTGGGAGAGAGAGAGAGAGAGAGCGAGTGGTGGAGAGAGAGAGAGGGAGAGAGAGCGAGTTGCTTGGAGAGCGAGAGAGCGAGTAGGGGGAGTGAGAGAGAGCAAGTGGTGGGAGGGAGAGAGCACGAGTGGGGGGTGAGAGAGAGAGCGAGTGGCAGAGAGAGAGAGCGAGTGGGGTGGAGTGAGCAAGAGAGCGAGTGGGGTGGAGAGAGAGAGAGCGAGTGAGGTGGACAGAGAGTGTGCAAGTGGGGAGGAGAGAGAGAGAGCGAGTGGGGTGGAGAGAGAGAGAGCGAGTGGGGTGGAGAGAGAGAGAGCGAGTGGGGTTGAGAGAGAGAGAGAGAGCGAGTGGGGTTGAGAGAGAGAGAGAGCGAGTGGGGTTGAGAGAGAGAGAGAGCGAGTGGGGTTGAGAGAGAGAGAGAGCGAGTGGGGTTGAGAGAGAGAGAGAGCGAGTGGGTTGAGAGAGAGAGAGCGTGAGTGGGGTGGAGAGAGAGCGTGAGTGGGGTGGAGAGAGAGCATGAGTGGGGTGGAGAGAGAACGTGAGTGGGGTGGAGAGAGAGCGTGAGTGGGTTGGAGAGAGCAAGAGGTTTGGAGAGAGCGAGTGGGGTGGAGAGAGCAAGAGGTTTGGAGAGAGCGTGTGGGGTGGAGAGTGCGAGAGGGGTGGAGAGAGAGAGCGAGTGGGGTGGAGAGAGAGAGCGAGTGGCGGAGAGAGAGAGAGAGCGAGTGGGGTAGAGAGAGAGAGTGCGACTGGTGGAGAGAGAGAGTGCGAGTGGGGTGGAGAGAGAGAGAGCGAGTGGGGTGGAGAGAGAGAGAGCGAGTGGGGTGGAGAGAGAGAGGGCGAGTGGGGTGGAGAGAGAGAGTGCGAGTGGGGTGGAGAGAGAGAGTGCGAGTGGGGTGGAGAGAGAGAGAGCGAGTGGGGTGGAGAGAGAGAGCGAGTGGGGTGGTGAGAGAGAGCGAGTGGGGTGGAGAGAGAGCGCGAGTGGGGTGGAGAGAGAGCGCGAGTGAGGTGGAGAGAGCGAGTGGGGTGGAGAGTGCGAGTGGGATGGAGAGTGCGAGTGGGATGGAGAGTGCGAGTGGGATGGAGAGTACGAGTGGGATGGAGAGTGCGAGTGGGATGGAGAGTGCGAGTGGGATGGAGAGTGCGAGTGGGGTGGAGAGGGCGAGTGGGGTGGAGAGTGCGAGTGGGGTGGAGAGTGCGAGTGGGGTGGAGAGTGCGAGTGGGGTGGAGAGTGCGAGTGGGGTGGAGAGTGCGAGTGGGGTGGAGAGTGCGAGTGGGGTGGAGAGTGCGAGTGGGGTGGAGAGTGCGAGTGGGGTGGAGAGTGCGAGTGGGGTGGAGAGAGCGAGTGGGGTGGAGAGAGCGAGTGGGGTGGAGAGAGAGACAGTGTGAGTGGGGGGGAGAGAGAGCGTGAGAGGGGTGGAGAGAGAGCGTGAGTGGGGTGGAGAGAGCGAGTGGGGTGGAGAGAGCGAGTGGGGTGGAGAGAGCGAGTGGGGTGGAGAGAGCGAGAGGGGTGGAGAGAGAGAGAGTGCGAGTGGTGCAGAGAGAGAGGGAGAGAGAGCGAGTGGCGGAGAGAGAGAGAGCGAGTGCGGTAGAGAGAGAGTGCGCCTGGTGGAGAGTGAGAGTGCGAGTGGGGTGGAGAGAGAGAGAGCGAGTGGGGTGGAGAGAGAGAGAGCGAGTGGGGTGGAGAGAGAGAGTGCGTGTGGGGTGGAGAGAGAGAGTGCGAGTGGGGTGGAGAGAGAGAGAGCGAGTGGGGTGGAGAGAGAGAGAGTGCGAGTGGGGTGGAGAGAGAGAGAGTGCGAGTGGGCTGGAGAGAGATAGAGCGCGAGTGGGGTGGAGAGAGAGAGAGCGCGAGTGGGGTGGAGAGAGAGAGAGCGCGAGTGGGGTGGAGAGAGAGAGAGCGAGTGGGGTGGAGAGAGAGAGCGTGAGTGGGGTGGAGAGTGCGATTGGGGTGGAGAGAGCAAGAGTGCGAGTGGTGGAGAGAGAGAGAGTGAGAGAGAGCGAGTGGCGGAGAGAGGGAGAGAGAGCGAGTGGCGGAGAGAGAGAGAGCGAGACGAGTGGGGTGGAGTGAGCGAGAGAGCGAGTGGGGTGCAGAGAGAGCAAGCGAGTGGGGTGGAGAGTGAGAGAGCGAGTGTGGTGGAGAGTGAGAGAGTGCGAGTGGGGTGGAGAGTGAGAGTGCGAGTGGGGTGGAAAGTGAGAGAGCGAGTGGGGTGGAGAGTGAGAGAGCGAGTGGGGTGGAGAGTGAGAGAGCGTGTGGGTGGAGAGAGAGAGTGCGAGTGGTGGAGAGAGAGAGAGGGAGAGAGAGTGAGTGGCGGAGAGAGAGAGAGCGCGTGGTGGAGAGAGAGAGTGCGAGTGGTGGAGAGAGAGAGTGCGAGTGGTGGAGAGAGAGAGTGCGAGTGGTGGAGAGACAGAGAGCGAGTGGGGTGGAGAGTGAGAGAGAGCGAGTGGGGTGGAGAGAGAGAAGGCGAGTGGTGGAGGGAGAGAGAGTGTGTGGCGGAGAGAGAGAGAGCGGGTGGGCTGGAGAGAGAGAGGGCGAGTGGGGTGGAGAGAGAGAGTGCGAGTGGGGTGGAGAGAGAGAGTGCGAGTGGGGTGGAGAGAGAGAGAGCAAGTAGGGGGGAGAGAGAGAGAGCGAGTGGGGTCGAGTGAGCAAGAGAGCGAGTGGGGTGGAGATAGAGAGAGCGAGTGGGGTGGAGAGAGAGAGTGCGAGTGGGGTGGAGAGAGAGAGAGCGAGTGGGGTGGAGAGAGAGAGAGCGAGTGGGGTGGAGAGAGAGAGAGCGAGTGGGGTGGAGAGAGAGAGAGCGAGTGGGGTGGAGAGAGAGAGAGCGAGTGGGGTGGATGGAAAGAGAGTGAGTGGTGGAGAGAGAGAGTGCGAGTGGTGGAGAGAGAGAGTGCGAGTGGTGGAGAGAGAGAGTGCGAGTGGTGGAGAGAGAGAGTGCGAGTGGTGGAGAGAGAGAGCGCGAGTGGGGTGGAGAGTGAGAGAGAGCGAGTGGGGTGGAGAGAGAGAAGGCGAGTGGTGGAGGGAGAGAGAGTGTGTGGCGGAGAGAGAGAGAGCGGGTGGGCTGGAGAGAGAGAGGGCGAGTGGGGTGGAGAGAGAGAGTGCGAGTGGGGTGGAGAGAGAGAGAGCAAGTAGGGGGGAGAGAGAGAGAGCGAGTGGGGTCGAGTGAGCAAGAGAGCGAGTGGGGTGGAGAGAGAGAGAGCGAGTGGGGTGGAGAGAGAGAGTGCGAGTGGGGTGGAGAGAGAGAGAGCGAGTGGGGTGGAGAGAGAGAGAGCGAGTGGGGTGGAGAGAGAGAGAGCGAGTGGGGTGGAGAGAGAGAGAGCGAGTGGGGTGGATGGAAAGAGAGTGAGTGGGGTGGAGGGAAAGAGAGCGAGTGGGGTGGAGAGAGAGAGAGCGAGTGGGGTGGAGAGAGAGAGAGCGAGTGGGGTGGAGAGAGAGAGAGCGAGTGGGGTGGAGAGAGAGAGAGCGAGTGGGGTGGAGGGAAAGAGAGCGAGTGGGGTGGAGAGAGAGAGAGTGCGAGTGGGGTGGAGAGAGTGCGAGTGGGGTGGAGAGAGCGCGAGTGGGGTGGAGAGAGAGCGAGTGGGGTGGAGAGAGAGCGAGTGGGGTGGAGAGAGAGCGAGTGGGGTGGAGAGAGAGCGAGTGGGATGGAGAGAGAGAGAGTGGGATGGAGAGAGAGAGAGTGCGAGTGGTGGAGAGAGAGAGAGAGAGAGGGAGAGAGAGTGAGTGGCGGAGAGAGAGAGTGCGAGTGGTGGAGAGAGAGAGAGTGCGAGTGGTGGAGAGAGAGAGAGTGCGAGTGGTGGAGAGAGAGAGAGCGAGTCGGGTAGAGGGAGAGAGTGCGAGTGGTGGAGAGAGAGAGAGGGAGAGAGAGCGAGTGGCAGAGAGAGAGAGCGCAAGTGGGGTAGAGTGAGAAGAGCGAGTGGGGGAGAGAGAGGGAGCAAGTGGGTGAGAGAGAGAGAGCGAGTGGCGGAGAGAGAGATTCGAGTGGCGGTGAGAGAGAGAGAGAGCGAGTGGGGTAGAGAGAGAGAGAGAGCGAGTGGGGTGGAGAGAGAGAGGGAGTGGGGGAGAGAGAGAGCGAGTGGGGGAGAGAGAGAGTGAGTGGGGGAGAGAGAGAGCGAGTGGGGAGAGAGAGAGAGAGTGAGCGAGTGGGGTGGAGAGAGAGAGAGAGTGAGTGGGGTGGAGAGAGAGAGAGCGAGTGGGGTGGAGAGAGAGAGAGCGAGTGGTGTGGAGAGAGAGAGAGCGAGTGGGGTGGAGAGAGAGAGAGCGAGTGGGGTGGAGAGAGAGAGAGCGAGTGGGGTGGAGAGAGCGTGAGTGGGGTGGAGAGAGCAAGTGTGGGAGAGAGAGAGAGCGAGTGGTGGAGAGAGAGAGAGCAAGTGGTGGGAGAGAGAGAGCGCGAGTGGGGGGAGAGAGAGTGAGAGAGAGTGGCAGAGAGAGAGAGCGAGTTGGGGGGAGAGACAGAGAGTGAGTGGGGTGGAGTGAGCAAGAGAGCGAGTGGGGTGGAGAGAGAGTGTGCGAGTGGGGAGGAGAGAGAGAGAGCGAGTGGGGTTGAGAGAGAGAGAGAGCGAGTGGGGTTGAGAGAGAGAGAGCGCGAGTGGGGTTGAGAGAGAGAGAGCGCGAGTGGGGTGGAGAGCGAGCGTGAGTGGGGTGGAGAGAGAGCGTGAGTGGGGTGGAGAAAGAGCGTGAGTGGGGTGGAGAGAGCGAGTGGGGAGGAGAGGGCGAGTGGGGTGGAGAGAGCGAGAGGGGTGGAGAGAGAGAGAGTGCGAGTGGTGGAGAGAGAGAGAGGGAGAGAGAGCGAGTGGGGTGGAGAGAGAGAGCGAGTGGGGTGGAGAGAGAGAGAGCGAGTGGGGTGGAGAGAGAGAGAGCGAGTGGGGTGGAGAGAGAGAGAGCGAGTGGGGTGGAAAGAGAGAGAGCGAGTGGGGTGGAGAGAGAGAGAGAGCATGAGTGGGGTGGAGAGAGAGAGAGCATGAGTGGGGTGGAGAGAGAGCGTGAGTGGGGTGGAGAGAGAGCGTGAGTGGGGTGGAGAGAGAGCGTGAGTGGGGTGGAGAGAGAGCGTGAGTGGGGTGGAGAGAGCGTGAGTGGGGTGGAGAGAGCGTGAGTGGGGTGGAGAGAGAGCGAGTGGGGTGGAGAGAGAGCGAGTGGGGTGGAGAGAGAGCGAGTGGGGTGGAGAGAGCGCGAGTGGGGTGGAGAGAGTGCGAGTGGGGTGGAGAGAGCGAGTGGGGTGTAGAGAGCGCGAGTGGGATTGGTGGAGAGAGAGAGAGGGAGAGAGAGCCAGTGGCGGAGAGAGAGGGAGCGAGTGGGGTAGAGAGAGAGAGTGCGACTGATGGAGAGAGAGAGAGCGAGTGGGGTGGAGAGAGAGAGAGCAAGTGGGGTGGAGAGAGAGAGAGCGAGTGGGGTGGAGAGAGAGAGTGCGAGTGGGGTGGAGAGAGAGAGTGCGAGTGGGGTGGAGAGAGAGAGAGCGAGTGGGGTGGAGAGAGAGAGAGCGAGTGGGGTGGAGAGAGAGAGAGCGAGTGGGGTGGAGAGAGAGAGAGCGAGTGGGGTGGAGAGAGAGAGAGCGAGTGGGGTGGATGGAAAGAGAGTGAGTGGTGGAGAGAGAGAGTGCGAGTGGTGGAGAGAGAGAGTGCGAGTGGTGGAGAGAGAGAGTGCGAGTGGTGGAGAGAGAGAGAGCGAGTGGGGTGGAGAGAGAGAGAGCGAGTGGGGTGGAGAGAGAGAGAGCGAGTGGGGTGGAGAGAGAGAGAGCGAGTGGGGTGGATGGAAAGAGAGTGAGTGGTGGAGAGAGAGAGTGCGAGTGGTGGAGAGAGAGAGTGCGAGTGGTGGAGAGAGAGAGTGCGAGTGGTGGAGAGAGAGAGTGCGAGTGGTGGAGAGAGAGAGCGCGAGTGGGGTGGAGAGTGAGAGAGAGCGAGTGGGGTGGAGAGAGAGAAGGCGAGTGGTGGAGGGAGAGAGAGTGTGTGGCGGAGAGAGAGAGAGCGGGTGGGCTGGAGAGAGAGAGGGCGAGTGGGGTGGAGAGAGAGAGTGCGAGTGGGGTGGAGAGAGAGAGAGCAAGTAGGGGGGAGAGAGAGAGAGCGAGTGGGGTCGAGTGAGCAAGAGAGCGAGTGGGGTGGAGAGAGAGAGAGCGAGTGGGGTGGAGAGAGAGAGTGCGAGTGGGGTGGAGAGAGAGAGAGCGAGTGGGGTGGAGAGAGAGAGAGCGAGTGGGGTGGAGAGAGAGAGAGCGAGTGGGGTGGAGAGAGAGAGAGCGAGTGGGGTGGATGGAAAGAGAGTGAGTGGGGTGGAGGGAAAGAGAGCGAGTGGGGTGGAGAGAGAGAGAGCGAGTGGGGTGGAGAGAGAGAGAGCGAGTGGGGTGGAGAGAGAGAGAGCGAGTGGGGTGGAGAGAGAGAGAGCGAGGGGGGTGGAGGGAAAGAGAGCGAGTGGGGTGGAGAGAGAGAGAGTGCGAGTGGGGTGGAGAGAGTGCGAGTGGGGTGGAGAGAGCGCGAGTGGGGTGGAGAGAGAGCGAGTGGGGTGGAGAGAGAGCGAGTGGGGTGGAGAGAGAGCGAGTGGGGTGGAGAGAGAGCGAGTGGGATGGAGAGAGAGAGAGTGGGATGGAGAGAGAGAGAGTGCGAGTGGTGGAGAGAGAGAGAGAGAGAGGGAGAGAGAGTGAGTGGCGGAGAGAGAGAGTGCGAGTGGTGGAGAGAGAGAGAGTGCGAGTGGTGGAGAGAGAGAGAGTGCGAGTGGTGGAGAGAGAGAGAGCGAGTCGGGTAGAGGGAGAGAGTGCGAGTGGTGGAGAGAGAGAGAGGGAGAGAGAGCGAGTGGCAGAGAGAGAGAGCGCAAGTGGGGTAGAGTGAGAAGAGCGAGTGGGGGAGAGAGAGGGAGCAAGTGGGTGAGAGAGAGAGAGCGAGTGGCGGAGAGAGAGATTCGAGTGGCGGTGAGAGAGAGAGAGAGCGAGTGGGGTAGAGAGAGAGAGAGAGCGAGTGGGGTGGAGAGAGAGAGGGAGTGGGGGAGAGAGAGAGCGAGTGGGGGAGAGAGAGAGTGAGTGGGGGAGAGAGAGAGCGAGTGGGGAGAGAGAGAGAGAGTGAGCGAGTGGGGTGGAGAGAGAGAGAGAGTGAGTGGGGTGGAGAGAGAGAGAGCGAGTGGGGTGGAGAGAGAGAGAGCGAGTGGTGTGGAGAGAGAGAGAGCGAGTGGGGTGGAGAGAGAGAGAGCGAGTGGGGTGGAGAGAGAGAGAGCGAGTGGGGTGGAGAGAGCGTGAGTGGGGTGGAGAGAGCAAGTGTGGGAGAGAGAGAGAGCGAGTGGTGGAGAGAGAGAGAGCAAGTGGTGGGAGAGAGAGAGCGCGAGTGGGGGGAGAGAGAGTGAGAGAGAGTGGCAGAGAGAGAGAGTGAGTTGGGGGGAGAGACAGAGAGTGAGTGGGGTGGAGTGAGCAAGAGAGCGAGTGGGGTGGAGAGAGAGTGTGCGAGTGGGGAGGAGAGAGAGAGAGCGAGTGGGGTTGAGAGAGAGAGAGAGCGAGTGGGGTTGAGAGAGAGAGAGCGCGAGTGGGGTTGAGAGAGAGAGAGCGCGAGTGGGGTGGAGAGCGAGCGTGAGTGGGGTGGAGAGAGAGCGTGAGTGGGGTGGAGAAAGAGCGTGAGTGGGGTGGAGAGAGCGAGTGGGGAGGAGAGGGCGAGTGGGGTGGAGAGAGCGAGAGGGGTGGAGAGAGAGAGAGTGCGAGTGGTGGAGAGAGAGAGAGGGAGAGAGAGCGAGTGGGGTGGAGAGAGAGAGCGAGTGGGGTGGAGAGAGAGAGAGCGAGTGGGGTGGAGAGAGAGAGAGCGAGTGGGGTGGAGAGAGAGAGAGCGAGTGGGGTGGAAAGAGAGAGAGCGAGTGGGGTGGAGAGAGAGAGAGAGCATGAGTGGGGTGGAGAGAGAGAGAGCATGAGTGGGGTGGAGAGAGAGCGTGAGTGGGGTGGAGAGAGAGCGTGAGTGGGGTGGAGAGAGAGCGTGAGTGGGGTGGAGAGAGAGCGTGAGTGGGGTGGAGAGAGCGTGAGTGGGGTGGAGAGAGCGTGAGTGGGGTGGAGAGAGAGCGAGTGGGGTGGAGAGAGAGCGAGTGGGGTGGAGAGAGAGCGAGTGGGGTGGAGAGAGCGCGAGTGGGGTGGAGAGAGTGCGAGTGGGGTGGAGAGAGCGAGTGGGGTGTAGAGAGCGCGAGTGGGATTGGTGGAGAGAGAGAGAGGGAGAGAGAGCCAGTGGCGGAGAGAGAGGGAGCGAGTGGGGTAGAGAGAGAGAGTGCGACTGATGGAGAGAGAGAGAGCGAGTGGGGTGGAGAGAGAGAGAGCAAGTGGGGTGGAGAGAGAGAGAGCGAGTGGGGTGGAGAGAGAGAGTGCGAGTGGGGTGGAGAGAGAGAGTGCGAGTGGGGTGGAGAGAGAGAGTGCGAGTGGGGTGGAGAGAGAGAGTGCGAGTGGGGTGGAGAGAGAGAGTGCGAGTGGGGTGGAGAGAGAGTGCGAGTGGGGTGGAGAGAGAGAGTGCGAGTGGGGTGGAGAGAGAGAGTGCGAGTGGGGTGGAGAGAGAGAGTGCGAGTGGGGTGGAGAGAGAGAGAGCGAGTGGGGTGGAGAGAGAGAGAGCGAGTGGGGTGGAGAGAGAGAGAGCGAGTGGGGTGGAGAGAGAGAGAGCGAGTGGGGTGGAGAGACAGATCGAGTGGTGTGGAGAGAGAGCGCGAGTGGTGTGGAGAGAGAGCGCGAGTGGTGTGGAGAGAGAGCGCGAGTGGGGTGGAGAGAGAGCGCGAGTGGGGTGGAGAGACCGAGTGGGGTGGAGAGAGTGAGAGTGCGAGTGGTGGAGAGAGACAGATGGAGAGAGAGCGAGTGGCGGGGAGAGAGAGAGAGCGAGTGGGGGAGAGACAGAGATTGCGTGTGGTGGAGAGAGAGAGTGCGAGTGGTGGAGACAGAGAGAGCGAGTCGGGTAGAGAGAGAGTGAGCGAGTCGGGTAGAGAGAGAGAGAGCGAGTGGGGGGAGAGAGAGAGAGCGAGTAGGGGGGAGAGAGAGAGAGCGAGTGGCAGACAGAGAGATCGAGTAGGGGGGAGAGAGAGAGAGCGAGTGGCAGACAGAGAGAGCGAGTAGGGGGAGAGAGAGAGAGCGAGTTGGGTGGAGAGAGAGAGAGCGAGTGGGGTGGAGAGAGAGAGAGCGAGTGGGGTGGAGAGAGAGAGCGAGTGGGGTGGAGAGAGAGAGAGCGAGTGGGGTGGAGAGAGAGAGAGCGAGTGGGGTGGAGAGAGAGCGTGAGTGGTGTGGAGAGAGCAAGTGTGGGAGAGAGAGAGAGAGAGAGCGAGTGGGGTGGAGAGAGAGAGAGCGAGTGGGGTTGAGAGAGAGAGAGAGCGAGTGGGGTTGAGAGAGAGAGAGAGCGAGTGGGGTTGAGAGAGAGAGAGAGCGAGTGGGGTTGAGAGAGAGAGAGAGCGAGTGGGGTTGAGAGAGAGAGAGAGCGAGTGGGGTTGAGAGAGAGAGAGAGCGAGTGGGGTTGAGAGAGAGAGAGAGCGAGTGGGGTTGAGAGAGAGAGAGAGCGAGTGGGGTTGAGAGAGAGAGAGAGCGAGTGGGGTTGAGAGAGAGAGAGAGTGAGTGGGGTTGAGAGAGAGAGAGAGCGAGTGGGGTTGAGAGAGAGAGAGAGCGAGTGGGGTTGAGAGAGAGAGAGCGTGAGTGGGGTGGAGAGAGAGCGTGAGTGGGTTGGAGAGAGCAAGAGGTTTGGAGAGAGCGAGTGGGGTGGAGAGAGAGAGCGAGAGGGGTGGAGAGAGAGAGCGAGAGGGGTGGAGAGAGAGAGCGAGAGGGGTGGAGAGAGAGAGCGAGAGGCAGAGAGAGAGAGAGCGAGTGGCGGAGAGAGAGAGAGTGCGACTGGTGGAGAGAGAGAGAGCGAGTGGGGTGGAGAGAGAGAGTGCGAGTGGGGTGGAGAGAGAGAGGGAGGGCGAGTGGGGTGGAGAGAGAGAGGGCGAGTGGGGTGGAGAGAGAGAGGGCGAGTGGGGTGGAGAGAGAGAGAGCGAGTGGGGTGGAGAGAGAGAGCGAGTGGGGTGGAGAGAGAGAGCGAGTGGGGTGGAGAGAGAGAGCGAGTGGGGTGGAGAGAGAGCGTGAGTGAGGTGGAGAGAGCGAGTGGGGTGGAGAGTGCGAGTGGGGTGGAGAGAGCGAGTGAGGTGGAGAGCGCGAGTGGGGTTGAGAGAGAGACAGTGTGAGTGGGGTGGAGAGTGAGCGTGAGTGGGGTGGAGAGAGCAAGAGGGGTGGAGAGAGCGAGAGGTCTGGAGAGAGAGAGTGCGAGTGGTGCAGAGAGAGAGGGAGAGAGAGCGAGTGGCGGAGAGAGAGAGCGCGGGTGGGGTAGAGAGAGAGAGAGTGCGCCTGGTGGAGAGTGAGAGAGCGAGTGGGGTGGAGAGAGAGAGAGCGAGTGGGGTGGAGAGAGAGAGTGCGAGTGGGGTGGAGAGAGAGAGTGCGAGTGGGGTGGAGAGAGAGAGTGCGAGTGGGGTGGAGAGAGAAAGTGCCAGTGGGGTGGAGAGAGAGAGAGAGAGTGGGGTGGAGAGAGAGAGAGGGAGAGAGAGCGAGTGGGGTGGAGAGAGAGAGAGCGAGTGGGGTGGAGAGAGAGAGAGTGAGTGGGGTGGAGAGAGAGAGAGAGAGTGAGTGGGGTGGAGAGAGAGAGAGAGAGTGAGTGGGGTGGAGAGAGAGAGAGTGAGTGGGGTGGAGAGAGAGCATGAGTGGGGTGGAGAGAGAGCGTGAGTGGGGTGGAGAGAGAGAGAGCGAGTGGGGTGGAGAGAGAGAGAGCGAGTGGGGTGGAGAGAGAGAGAGCGAGTGGGGTGGAGAGAGAGCGTGAGTGGGGTGGAGAGATAGCATGAGTGGGGTGGAGAGAGAGCGTGAGTGGGGTGGAGAGAGAGCGTGAGTGGGGTGGAGAGTGAGCGTGAGTGGGGTGGAGAGAGACAGAGGGGTGGAGAGAGACAGAGGGGTGGAGAGAGCGAGTGGGGTGGAGAGAGCGAGTGGGGTGGAGAGAGCGAGAGTGCGATTGGTGGAGAGAGAGAGAGGGAGAGAGAGCCAGTGGCGGAGAGAGAGAGAGCGAGTGGGGTCGAGAGAGAGAGTGCGACTGGTGGAGAGAGAGAGAGCGAGTGGGGTGGAGAGAGAGAGAGCGAGTGGGGTGGAGAGAGAGAGAGCGAGTGGGGTGGAGAGAGAGAGTGCGAGTGGGGTGGAGGGAGAGAGTGCGAGTGGGGTGGAGAGAGAGAGTGCGAGTGGGGTGGAGAGAGAGAGTGCGAGTGGGGTGGAGAGAGAGAGAGCGAGTGGATTGGAGAGAGAGAGAGCGAGTGGTGTGGAGAGAGAGAGAGCGAGTGGGGTGGAGAGAGAGAGAGCGAGTGGGGTGGAGAGAGAGAGAGCGAGTGGGGTGGAGAGAGAGAGAGCGAGTGGTGTGGAGAGAGAGAGAGAGCGAGTGGAGTGGAGAGAGAGCGCGAGTGGTGTGGAGAGAGAGCGTGAGTGGTGTGGAGAGAGAGTGTGAGTGGGGTGGAGAGAGCAAGTGTGGTGGAGAGAGTGCGAGTGCGAGTGGTGGAGAGAGACAGATGGAGAGAGAGCGAGTGGCGGGGAGAGAGAGAGAGCGAGTGGGGAGAGAGAGAGATTGCGTGTGGTGGAGAGAGAGAGTGCGAGTGGTGGAGACAGAGAGAGCGAGTCTGGTAGTGAGAGAGAGAGCGAGTCGGGTAGAGAGAGAGAGAGCGAGTGGGGAGAGAGAGAGAGAGAGCGAGTGGCAGACAGAGAGAGCGAGTAGGGTGGAGAGAGAGAGAGCGAGTAGGGTGGAGAGAGAGAGAGCGAGTAGGGTGGAGAGAGAGAGAGCGAGTGGGGTGGAGAGAGAGAGAGCGAGTGGGGTGGAGAGATAGAGAGCGAGTGGGGTTGAGAGAGAGAGAGCGAGTGGGGTGGAGAGAGAGCGTGAGTGGTGTGGAGAGAGCAAGTGTGGGAGAGAGAGAGAGAGAGACAGAGCGAGTGGTGGAGAGAGAGAGAGCGAGTGGGGTGGAGAGAGAGAGAGCGAGTAGGGGGAGTGAGAGAGAGCAAGTGGTGGGAGGGAGAGAGCGCGAGTGGGGGGTGAGAGAGAGAGCGAGTGGCAGAGAGAGAGAGCGAGTGGGGTGGAGAGAGAGAGAGCGAGTGAGGTGGAGAGAGAGTGTGCGAGTGGGGAGGAGAGAGAGAGAGAGCGAGTGGGGAGGAGAGAGAGAGAGAGCGAGTGGGGAGGAGAGAGAGAGAGCGAGTGGGGTGGAGAGAGAGAGAGCGAGTGGGGTTGAGAGAGAGAGAGAGCGAGTGGGGTTGAGAGAGAGAGAGCGTGAGTGGGGTGGAGAGAGAGCGTGAGTGGGGTGGAGAGAGAGAGTGAGTGGGGTGGAGAGAGAGAGAGTGAGTGGGGTGGAGAGAGAGCGTGAGTGGGGTGGAGAGAGAGCGTGAGTGGGGTGGAGAGAGAGAGCGTGAGTGGGGTGGAGAGAGAGAGCGTGAGTGGGGTGGATAGAGAGTGTGAGTGGGGTGGATAGAGAGCGTGAGTTGGGTAGAGAGAGAGCGTGAGTGGGGTGGAGAGAGAGCGTGAGTGGGGTGGAGAGAGAAAGAGGGGTGGAGTGAGCGAGTGGGGTGGAGAGAGCGAGTGGGGTGGAGAGAGCGAGTGGGGTGGAGAGAGCGAGTGGGGTGGAGAGAGCGAGTGGGGTGGAGAGAGAGAGAGAGCGAGTGGTGTGGAGAGAGAGATCGAGTCGTGTGGAGAGAGAGTGTGAGTGGGGTGGAGAGAGAGCGTGAGTGGGGTGGAGAGAGAGCGTGTGTGGGGTGGAGAGAGAGCGTGAGTGGGGTGGAGAGAGAGCGTGAGTGGGGTGGAGAGAGAGCGTGAGTGGGGTGGAGAGAGTGAGAGTGCGAGTGGTGGAGAGAGACAGATGGAGAGAGAGCGAGTGGCGGGGGGAGAGAGAGAGATTGCGTGTGGTGGAGAGAGAGAGTGCGAGTGGTGGAGACAGAGAGAGCGAGTCGGGTAGTGAGAGAGAGAGCCAGTCGGGTAGAGAGAGAGAGAGCGAGTGGGGAGAGAGAGAGAGAGAGCAAGTAGGGGGAGAGAGAGAGAGCGAGTGGCAGACAGAGAGAGCGAGTAGGGGGGAGAGAGAGAGAGCGAGTTGAGTGGAGAGAGAGAGAGCGAGTGTTGTGGAGAGAGAGAGAGCGAGTGGGGTGGAGAGAGAGAGAGCGAGTGGGGTGGAGAGAGAGAGAGCGAGTGGGGTGGAGAGAGAGCGTGAGTGGTGTGGAGAGAGCAAGTGTGGGAGAGAGAGAGAGAGAGAGCGAGTAGGGGGAGTGAGAGAGAGCAAGTGGTGGGAGGGAGAGAGCGCGAGTGGGGGGTGAGAGAGAGAGCGAGTGGCAGAGAGAGAGAGAGCGAGTGGGGTGGAGTGAGCAAGAGAGCGAGTGGGGTGGAGAGAGAGAGAGCGAGTGAGGTGGACAGAGAGTGTGCGAGTGGGGAGGAGAGAGAGAGAGCGAGTGGGGTGGAGAGAGAGAGAGCGAGTGGGGTTGAGAGAGAGAGAGAGAGCGAGTGGGGTTGAGAGAGAGAGAGAGCGAGTGGGGTTGAGAGAGAGAGAGAGCGAGTGGGGTTGAGAGAGAGAGAGAGCGAGTGGGGTTGAGAGAGAGAGAGAGCGAGTGGGGTTGAGAGAGAGAGAGAGCGAGTGTGGTTGAGAGAGAGAGAGAGCGTGAGTGGGGTGGAGAGAGAGCGTGAGTGGGGTGGAGAGAGAGCGTGAGTGGGGTGGAGGGAGAGCGTGAGTGGGTTGGAGAGGGCAAGAGGTTTGGAGAGAGCGAGTGGGGTGGAGAGAGCAAGAGGTTTGGAGAGAGCGAGTGGGGTGGAGAGAGCGAGAGGGGTGGAGAGAGAGAGCGAGTGGGGTGGAGAGAGAGAGCGAGTGGCAGAGAGAGAGAGAGAGCGAGTGGGGTAGAGAGAGAGAGTGCGACTGGTGGAGAGAGAGTGCGAGTGGCGTGGAGAGAGAGAGAGCGAGTGGGGTGGAGAGAGAGAGAGCGAGTGGGGTGGAGAGAGAGCGTGAGTGGTGTGGAGAGAGCAAGTGTGGGAGAGAGAGAGAGAGAGAGCGAGTGGGGTGGAGAGAGAGAGAGCGAGTGGGGTGGAGAGAGAGAGAGCGAGTGGGGTTGAGAGAGAGAGAGAGCGAGTGGGGTTGAGAGAGAGAGAGAGCGAGTGGGGTTGAGAGAGAGAGAGAGCGAGTGGGGTTGAGAGAGAGAGAGAGCGAGTGGGGTTGAGAGAGAGAGAGAGCGAGTGGGGTTGAGAGAGAGAGAGAGCGAGTGGGGTTGAGAGAGAGAGAGCGTGAGTGGGGTGGAGAGAGTGCGTGAGTGGGTTGGAGAGAGCAAGAGGTTTGGAGAGAGCGAGTGGGGTGGAGAGAGCGAGAGGGGTGGAGAGAGAGAGCGAGAGGGGTGGAGAGAGAGAGCGAGAGGCGGAGAGAGAGAGAGTGAGAGGCGGAGAGAGAGAGAGTGAGAGGCGGAGAGAGAGAGAGCGAGTGGGGTGGAGAGAGAGAGTGCGAGTGGGGTGGAGAGAGAGAGGGAGGGCGAGTGGGGTGGAGAGAGAGAGGGCGAGTGGGGTGGAGAGAGAGAGAGCGAGTGGGGTGGAGAGAGAGAGCGAGTGGGGTGGAGAGAGAGAGCGAGTGGGGTGGAGAGAGAGAGCGAGTGGGGTGGAGAGAGAGAGCGAGTGGGGTGGAGAGAGAGAGCGAGTGGGGTGGAGAGAGAGCGTGAGTGGGGTGGAGAGAGAGCGTGAGTGAGGTGGAGAGAGCGAGTGGGGTGGAGAGCGCGAGTGGGGTTGAGAGAGAGACAGTGTGAGTGGGGTGGAGAGAGAGCGTGAGTGGGGTGGAGAGAGAGCGTGAGTGGGGTGGAGAGTGAGCGTGAGTGGGGTGGAGAGTGAGCGTGAGTGGGGTGGAGAGAGCGAGTGGGGTGGAGAGAGCGAGTGGGGTGGAGAGAGCGAGTGGGGTGGAGAGAGCGAGTGGGGTGGAGAGAGCGAGAGTGCGACTGGTGGAGAGAGAGAGAGTGCGAGTGGGGTGGAGAGAGAGAGAGAGCGAGTGGGGTGGAGAGAGAGAGAGCGAGTGGGGTGGAGAGAGAGAGAGCGAGTGGGGTGGAGAGAGAGAGTGCGAGTGGGGTGGAGGGAGAGAGTGCGAGTGGGGTGGAGGGAGAGAGTGCGAGTGGGGTGGAGAGAGAGAGTGCGAGTGGGGTGGAGAGAGAGAGTGCGAGTGGGGTGGAGAGAGAGAGAGCGAGTGGATTGGAGAGAGAGAGAGCGAGTGGGGTGGAGAGAGAGAGAGCGAGTGGGGTGGAGAGAGAGAGAGCGAGTGTGGTGGAGAGAGAGAGAGCGAGTGGGGTGGAGAGAGAGAGAGCGAGTGGGGTGGAGAGAGAGAGAGCGAGTGGGGTGGAGAGAGAGAGAGCGAGTGGGGTGGAGAGAGAGAGCGAGTGGTGTGGAGAGAGAGCGCGAGTGGTGTGGAGAGAGAGCGCGAGTGGTGTGGAGAGAGAGCGCGAGTGGTGTGGAGAGAGAGTGTGAGTGGTGTGGAGAGAGAGTGCGAGTGCGAGTGGTGGAGAGAGACAGATGGAGAGAGAGCGAGTGGCGGGGAGAGAGAGAGAGCGAGTGGGGGAGAGAGAGAGATTGCGTGTGGTGGAGAGAGAGAGTGCGAGTGGTGGAGACAGAGAGAGCGAGTCGGGTAGTGAGAGAGAGAGCGAGTGGGGGAGAGAGAGAGAGAGAGCGAGTGGCAGACAGAGAGAGCGAGTAGGGGGGAGAGAGAGAGAGCGAGTAGGGTGGAGAGAGAGAGAGCGAGTAGGGTGGCGAGAGAGAGAGCGAGTAGGGTGGAGAGAGAGTGAGCGAGTGGGGTGGAGTGGGAGAGAGCGAGTGGGGTGGAGAGATAGAGAGCAAGTGGGGTGGAGAGAGAGAGAGCGAGTGGGGTGGAGAGAGAGCGTGAGTGGTGTGGAGAGAGCAAGTGTGGGAGAGAGAGAGAGAGAGACAGAGCGAGGGGTGGAGATAGAGAGAGGGAGAGAGAGCGAGTGGGGTGGAGAGAGAGAGAGCGAGTAGGGGGAGTGAGAGAGAGCAAGTGGTGGGAGGGAGAGAGCGCGAGTGGGGGGTGAGAGAGAGAGCGAGTGGCAGAGAGAGAGAGCGAGTGGGGTGGAGAGAGAGAGAGCGAGTGAGGTGGAGAGAGAGTGTGCGAGTGGGGAGGAGAGAGAGAGAGAGCGAGTGGGGAGGAGAGAGAGAGAGCGAGTGGGGAGGAGAGAGAGAGAGCGAGTGGGGTGGAGAGAGAGAGAGCGAGTGGGGTTGAGAGAGAGAGAGAGCGAGTGGGGTTGAGAGAGAGAGAGAGCGAGTGGGGTTGAGAGAGAGAGAGAGCGAGTGGGGTTGAGAGAGAGAGAGAGCGAGTGGGGTTGAGAGAGAGAGAGCGTGAGTGGGGTGGAGAGAGAGCGTGAGTGGGGTGGAGAGAGAGAGCGAGTGGGGTGGAGAGAGAGAGCGAGTGGGGTGGAGAGAGAGAGCGAGTGGGGTGGAGAGAGAGAGCGAGTGGGGTGGAGAGAGAGAGTGAGTGGGGTGGAGAGAGAGCGTGAGTGGGGTGGAGAGAGAGAGCGTGAGTGGGGTGGAGAGAGAGAGCGTGAGTGGGGTGCATAGAGAGCGTGAGTGGGGTGGATAGAGAGCGTGAGTGGGGTAGAGAGAGAGCGTGAGTGGGGTGGAGAGAGAGCGTGAGTGGGGTGGAGAGAGAAAGAGGGGTGGAGTGAGCGAGTGGGGTGGAGAGAGCGAGTGGGGTGGAGAGAGAGAGAGCGAGTGGGGTGGAGAGAGAGAGAGCGAGTGGTGTGGAGAGAGAGAGCGAGTGGTGTGGAGAGAGAGAGCGAGTGGTGTGGAGAGAGAGAGCGAGTGGTGTGGAGAGAGAGCGTGAGTGGGGTGGAGAGAGAGCGTGAGTGGGGTGGAGAGAGAGAGAGATTGCGTGTGGTGGAGAGAGAGAGTGCGAGTGGTGGAGACAGAGAGAGCGAGTCGGGTAGTGAGAGAGAGAGCCAGTCGGGTAGAGAGAGAGAGAGCGAGTGGGGAGAGAGAGAGAGAGAGCAAGTAGGGGGAGAGAGAGAGAGCGAGTGGCAGACAGAGAGAGCGAGTAGGGGGGAGAGAGAGAGAGCGAGTTGGGTGGAGAGAGAGAGAGCGAGTGGGGTGGAGAGAGAGAGAGCGAGTGGGGTGGAGAGAGAGAGAGCGAGTGGGGTGGAGAGAGAGAGAGCGAGTGGGGTGGAGAGAGAGAGAGCGAGTGGGGTGGAGAGAGAGAGAGCGAGTGGGGTGGAGAGAGAGAGAGCGAGTGGGGTGGAGAGAGAGCGTGAGTGGTGTGGAGAGAGCAAGTGTGGGAGAGAGAGAGAGAGAGAGCGAGTAGGGGGAGTGAGAGAGAGCAAGTGGTGGGAGGGAGAGAGCGCGAGTGGGGGGTGAGAGAGAGAGCGAGTGGCAGAGAGAGAGAGAGCGAGTGGGGTGGAGTGAGCAAGAGAGCAAGTGGGGTGGAGAGAGAGAGAGCGAGTGGTGTGGAGAGAGAGAGAGCGAGTGAGGTGGACAGAGAGTGTGCGAGTGGGGTGGAGAGAGAGAGAGCGAGTGGGGTGGAGAGAGAGAGAGCGAGTGGGGTTGAGAGAGAGAGAGAGAGCGAGTGGGGTTGAGAGAGAGAGAGAGAGCGAGTGGGGTTGAGAGAGAGAGAGAGCGAGTGGGGTTGAGAGAGAGAGAGAGCGAGTGGGGTTGAGAGAGAGAGAGAGCGTGAGTGGGGTGTAGAGAGAGCGTGAGTGGGGTGGAGAGAGAGCGTGAGTGGGGTGGAGAGAGAGCGTGAGTGGGTTGGAGAGGGCAAGAGGTTTGGAGAGAGCGAGTGGGGTGGAGAGAGCAAGAGGTTTGGAGAGAGCGAGTGGGGTGGAGAGAGCGAGAGGGGTGGAGAGAGAGAGCGAGAGGGGTGGAGAGAGAGAGCGAGTGGGGTGGAGAGAGAGAGCGAGTGGCAGAGAGAGAGAGAGAGTGAGTGGGGTAGAGAGAGAGAGTGCGACTGGTGGAGAGAGAGAGTGCGAGTGGTGTGGAGAGAGAGAGAGCGAGTGGGGTGGAGAGAGAGAGTGCGAGTGTGGTGGAGAGAGAGAGTGCGAGTGGGGTGGAGAGAGAGAGTGCGAGTGGGGTGGAGAGAGAGAGTGCGAGTGGGGTGGAGAGAGAGAGAGAGCGAGTGGGGTGGAGAGAGAGAGCGAGTGGGGTGGAGAGAGAGAGCGAGTGGGGTGGAGAGAGAGAGAGCGAGTGAGGTGGAGAGAGAGTGTGCGAGTGGGGAGGAGAGAGAGAGAGAGCGAGTGGGGAGGAGAGAGAGAGAGCGAGTGGGGAGGAGAGAGAGAGAGCGAGTGGGGTGGAGAGAGAGAGAGCGAGTGGGGTTGAGAGAGAGAGAGAGCGAGTGGGGTTGAGAGAGAGAGAGAGCGAGTGGGGTTGAGAGAGAGAGAGAGCGAGTGGGGTTGAGAGAGAGAGAGAGCGAGTGGGGTTGAGAGAGAGAGAGCGTGAGTGGGGTGGAGAGAGAGCGTGAGTGGGGTGGAGAGAGAGAGCGAGTGGGGTGGAGAGAGAGAGCGAGTGGGGTGGAGAGAGAGAGCGAGTGGGGTGGAGAGAGAGAGCGAGTGGGGTGGAGAGAGAGAGTGAGTGGGGTGGAGAGAGAGCGTGAGTGGGGTGGAGAGAGAGAGCGTGAGTGGGGTGGAGAGAGAGAGCGTGAGTGGGGTGCATAGAGAGCGTGAGTGGGGTGGATAGAGAGCGTGAGTGGGGTAGAGAGAGAGCGTGAGTGGGGTGGAGAGAGAGCGTGAGTGGGGTGGAGAGAGAAAGAGGGGTGGAGTGAGCGAGTGGGGTGGAGAGAGCGAGTGGGGTGGAGAGAGAGAGAGCGAGTGGGGTGGAGAGAGAGAGAGCGAGTGGTGTGGAGAGAGAGAGCGAGTGGTGTGGAGAGAGAGAGCGAGTGGTGTGGAGAGAGAGAGCGAGTGGTGTGGAGAGAGAGCGTGAGTGGGGTGGAGAGAGAGCGTGAGTGGGGTGGAGAGAGAGAGAGATTGCGTGTGGTGGAGAGAGAGAGTGCGAGTGGTGGAGACAGAGAGAGCGAGTCGGGTAGTGAGAGAGAGAGCCAGTCGGGTAGAGAGAGAGAGAGCGAGTGGGGAGAGAGAGAGAGAGAGCAAGTAGGGGGAGAGAGAGAGAGCGAGTGGCAGACAGAGAGAGCGAGTAGGGGGGAGAGAGAGAGAGCGAGTTGGGTGGAGAGAGAGAGAGCGAGTGGGGTGGAGAGAGAGAGAGCGAGTGGGGTGGAGAGAGAGAGAGCGAGTGGGGTGGAGAGAGAGAGAGCGAGTGGGGTGGAGAGAGAGAGAGCGAGTGGGGTGGAGAGAGAGAGAGCGAGTGGGGTGGAGAGAGAGCGTGAGTGGTGTGGAGAGAGCAAGTGTGGGAGAGAGAGAGAGAGAGAGCGAGTAGGGGGAGTGAGAGAGAGCAAGTGGTGGGAGGGAGAGAGCGCGAGTGGGGGGTGAGAGAGAGAGCGAGTGGCAGAGAGAGAGAGAGCGAGTGGGGTGGAGTGAGCAAGAGAGCAAGTGGGGTGGAGAGAGAGAGAGCGAGTGGTGTGGAGAGAGAGAGAGCGAGTGAGGTGGACAGAGAGTGTGCGAGTGGGGTGGAGAGAGAGAGAGCGAGTGGGGTGGAGAGAGAGAGAGCGAGTGGGGTTGAGAGAGAGAGAGAGAGCGAGTGGGGTTGAGAGAGAGAGAGAGAGCGAGTGGGGTTGAGAGAGAGAGAGAGCGAGTGGGGTTGAGAGAGAGAGAGAGCGAGTGGGGTTGAGAGAGAGAGAGAGCGTGAGTGGGGTGTAGAGAGAGCGTGAGTGGGGTGGAGAGAGAGCGTGAGTGGGGTGGAGAGAGAGCGTGAGTGGGTTGGAGAGGGCAAGAGGTTTGGAGAGAGCGAGTGGGGTGGAGAGAGCAAGAGGTTTGGAGAGAGCGAGTGGGGTGGAGAGAGCGAGAGGGGTGGAGAGAGAGAGCGAGAGGGGTGGAGAGAGAGAGCGAGAGGGGTGGAGAGAGAGAGCGAGTGGGGTGGAGAGAGAGAGCGAGTGGCAGAGAGAGAGAGAGAGTGAGTGGGGTAGAGAGAGAGAGTGCGACTGGTGGAGAGAGAGAGTGCGAGTGGTGTGGAGAGAGAGAGAGCGAGTGGGGTGGAGAGAGAGAGTGCGAGTGTGGTGGAGAGAGAGAGTGCGAGTGGGGTGGAGAGAGAGAGTGCGAGTGGGGTGGAGAGAGAGAGTGCGAGTGGGGTGGAGAGAGAGAGAGAGCGAGTGGGGTGGAGAGAGAGAGCGAGTGGGGTGGAGAGAGAGAGCGAGTGGGGTGGAGAGAGAGCGCGAGTGGGGTGGAGAGAGAGCGCGAGTGGGGTGGAGAGAGAGCGTGAGTGAGGTGGAGAGAGCGAGTGGGGTGGAGAGAGCGAGTGGGGTGGAGAGAGAGACAGTGTGAGTGGGGGGGAGAGAGAGCGTGAGTGGGGTGGAGAGAGAGCGTGAGTGGGGTGGAGAGAGAGCGTGAGTGGGGTGGAGAGAGAGCGTGAGTGGGGTGGAGAGAGCGAGTGGGGTGGAGAGAGCGAGTGGGGTGGAGAGAGAGAGAGTGCGAGTGGTGCAGAGAGAGAGGGAGAGCGAGTGGGGTAGAGAGAGAGAGCGAGTGGGGTAGAGAGAGAGAGCGAGTGGGGTAGAGAGAGAGTGCGCCTGGTGGAGAGTGAGAGAGCGAGTGTGGTGGAGAGAGAGAGTGCGAGTGGGGTGAAGAGAGAGAGTGCGAGTGGGGTGGGGAGAGAGAGTGCGAGTGGGGTGGAGAGAGAGAGAGCGAGTGGGGTGGAGAGAGAGAGAGCGAATGGGGTGGAGAGAGAGAGAGCGAGTGGGGTGGAGAGAGAGAGAGCGAGTGGGGTGGAGAGAGAGAGAGCGAGTGGGGTGGAGAGAGAGCGTGAATGGGGTGGAGCGAGAGAGCGAGTGGGGTGGAGAGAGCGAGTGGGGTGGAGAGAGTGAGAGTGCGAGTGCTGGAGAGAGACAGAGGGAGAGAGAGCAAGTGCCGGAGAGAGAGAGAGCGAGTGGGGGAGAGAGAGAGATTGCGTGTGGTGGAGAGAGAGAGTGCGAGTGGTGGAGACAGAGAGAGCAAGTCGGGTAGTGAGAGAGAGAGCGAGTCGGGTAGAGAGAGAGAGGGAGCGAGTGGCGGAGAGAGAGAGAGCGAGTGGGGTATAGGGAGAGAGCGAGTGGGGTGGAGAGAGAGAGCGAGTGGGGTGGAGAGAGAGAGCGGGGGGAAGAGAGAGAGAGAGCAAGTGGGGTGGAGAGAGAGAGAGCGAGTGGGGTGGAGAGAGAGAGAGCGAGTGGTGTGGAGAGAGAGAGAGCGAGTGGGGTAGAGAGAGAGGGAAGACGAATGGAGTAGAGAGAGAGAGAGCGAGTGGGGTGGAGAGAGAGAGCGGGGGGAAGAGAGAGAGAGAGCAAGTGGGGTGGAGAGAGAGAGAGCGAGTGGGGTGGAGAGAGAGAGAGCGAGTGGTGTGGAGAGAGAGAGAGCGAGTGGGGTAGAGAGAGAGGGAAGACGAATGGAGTAGAGAGAGAGAGAGCGAGTGGGGTGGAGAGAGAGAGAGCGAGTGACGGAGAGAGAGGGAGTGGGGGAGAGAGAGAAGAGCGAGTGGCGGGGAGAGAGAGAGAGCGAGTGGGGTAGAGAGAGAGGGAAGACGAATGGAGTAGAGAGAGAGAGAGCGAGTGGGGTGGAGAGAGAGAGAGTGCGAGTGGTGGAGAGAGAGGGAGTGGTGGAGAGAGAGAAGAGCGAGTGGGGTGGAGAGAGAAAGTGCGAGTGGGTTGGGGAGAGAGAGTGTGAGTGGAGTAGAGAGAGAGCGAGCGAGTGGGGGAGAGCGTGAGAGAGAGCGAGTGGGGGCAAGCGAGAGAGAGAGCAAGTGTGGGAGAGAGAGAGACAGCGAGTGTGTGTGGTGGAGAGAGAAGAGCGAGTGGGGGGGAGAGAGAGATAGAGAGAGCGAGTGGTGGGGAGAGAGAGAGAGAGCGAGTTGGGGGGAGAGAGGGCGGGGGGAAGAGAGAGAGAGGGAAAGAGAGCGACAGGGAGAGTGAGGTGGGAGAGAGAGGAGAGCAAGTGGGGGAGACAGAATAGCGACTGGGGAGAGAGAGAGAGAGAGAGGGAGTGGCGGAGAGAGGGAGTGGGGGAGAGGAAGAGAGCAGGAGTGGGGGAGAGGAAGAGAGGGGGAGTGGGGGAGAGGAAGAGAGAGCGAGTGGGGGGAGAGAGAGAGAGAGAGCGAGTGGGGGGAGAGAGAGAGAGAGAGAGCGAGTGGGGGGGGAGAGAGAGAGAGAGCGAGTGGGGGGAGAGAGAGAGGGAGCAAGTGGGGAGGAGAGAGAGGGAGTGGGGAGGAGAGAGAGAGTGAGTGAGTGGGGAGGAGAGAGGGAAAGCGAGTGGGGTAGAGAGAGTGAGAGCGAGTGGGGTAGAGAGAGAGAGCGGCGGGCGGTAGAGAGAGGGAGCAGGGGAGAGAGAGAAGAGGTAGCGGGGGAGAGAGAGAAGAGTGAGTGGGGAAGAAAGAGAAGAGCGAGTGGGGGAGAGAGAGAGCGAGCGAGTGTGCGAGAGTGAGAAGCGCGAGTGGGGGTGAGAGAGAGAAAGCGAGTGGGGGAGAGAGAGAAGAGTTAGCGGGGGAGAGAGAGAAGAGCGATTGGGGAAGAAACAGAAGAGCGAGTGGGGGAGAGAGAGAGAGTGCGAGTGGGGGAGAGAGAGAGAGTGCGAGTGGCGGAGAGAGAGAGAGCGTGTGGGGGGAGTGAGAGATTGAGCGCGAGTGGGGGTAGTGGAAGAGAGCGAATGGCAGAGAGAGAGAGCGAGTAGGGGGGAGAGAGAGAGAGTGAGTGGGGTGCAGTGAGCGAGAGAGCGAGTGGGGTGGAGAGAGAGAGTGCGAGTGGGGTGGAGAGAGAGAGTGCGAGTGGGGTGGAGAGAGAGAGTGCGAGTGGGGTGGAGAGAGAGAGAGCGAGTGGGGTGGAGAGAGAGAGAGCGAGTGGGGTGGAGAGAGAGAGAGCGAGTGGGGTGGAGAGAGAGAGAGCGAGTGGGGTGGAGAGAGAGCGTGAGTGGGGAGGAGAGAACGAGTGGGGGGGAGAGAGCAAGTGTGGGAGAGAGAGAGAGAGCGTGTGGGGGTAGTGAGAGATTGAGCGCGAGTGGGGGTAGTGGAAGAGAGCGAATGGCAGAGAGAGAGAGCGAGTAGGGGGGAGAGCGAGAGAGTGAGAGGGGTGGAGTGAGCGAGAGAGCGAGTGGGGTGGAGAGTGAGCGTGCGAGTGGGGTGGAGAGAGAGAGTGCGAGTGGGGTGGAGAGAGAGAGTGCGAGTGGGGTGGAGAGAGAGAGAGCGAGTGGGGTGGAGAGAGAGAGAGCGAGTGGGGTGGAGAGAGAGAGAGCGAGTGGGGTGGGGAGAGAGAGAGCGAATGGCAGAGAGAGAGAGCGAGTAGGGGGGTGAGAGAGAGAGCGAGTGGGGTGGAGTGAGCGAGAGAGTGAGAGGGGTGGAGTGAGCGAGAGAGTGAGTGGGGTGGAGTGAGCGAGAGAGTGAGTGAGGTGGAGAGTGAGAGTGCGAGTGGGGTAGAGAGAGAGAGCGTGTGGGGGAGTGAGAGATTGAGCGCGAGTGGGGGTAGTGGAAGAGAGCGAATGGCAGAGAGAGAGAGCGAGTAGGGGGGAGAGAGAGAGAGTGAGTGGGGTGGAGTGAGCGAGAGAGCGAGTGGGGTGGAGAGTGAGCGTGCGAGTGGGGTGGAGAGAGAGAGAGCGAGTGGGGTGGAGAGAGAGAGAGCGAGTGGGGTGGAGAGAGAGAGAGCGAGTGGGGTGGAGCGAGAGAGAGCGAGTGGGGTGGAGAGAGAGAGAGCGAGTGGGGTGGAGAGAGAGCATGAGTGGGGTGGAGAGAACGAGTGGGGGGGAGAGACCAAGTGTGGGAGAGAGAGAGAGAGCGTGTGGGAGTAGTGAGAGATTGAGCGCGAGTGGGGGTAGTGGAAGAGAGCGAATGGCAGAGAGAGAGAGCGAGTAGGGGGGAGAGAGAGAGAGTGAGAGGGGTGGAGTGAGCGAGAGAGCGAGTGGGGTGGAGAGTGAGCGTGCGAGTGGGGTGGAGAGAGAGAGAGCGAGTGGGGTGGAGAGAGAGAGCGCGAGTGGGGTGGAGAGAGAGAGAGCGAGTGGGGTGGAGAGAGAGAGAGCGAGTGGGGTGGAGAGAGAAAGTGCCAGTGGGGTGGAGAGAGAGAGAGAGAGTGGGGTGGAGAGAGAGAGGGAGAGAGAGCGAGTGGCGGAGAGAGAGAGAGCGAGTGGGGTGGAGAGAGAGAGAGCGAGTGGGGTGGAGAGAGAGAGAGTGAGTGGGGTGGAGAGAGAGAGAGTGAGTGGGGTGGAGAGAGAGCGTAAGTGGGGTGGAGAGAGAGCGTGAGTGGGGTGGAGAGAGAGCGTGAGTGGGGTGGAGAGAGAGAGAGCGAGTGGGGTGGAGAGAGAGAGAGCGAGTGGGGTGGAGAGAGAGCGTGAGTGGGGTGGAGAGAGAGCATGAGTGGGGTGGAGAGAGAGCGTGAGTGGGGTGGAGAGAGAGCGTGAGTGGGGTGGAGAGTGAGCGTGAGTGGGGTGGAGAGAGCGAGTGGGGTGGAGAGAGCGAGTGGGGTGGAGAGAGCGAGAGTGCGATTGGTGGAGAGAGAGAGAGGGAGAGAGAGCCAGTGGCGGAGAGAGAGAGAGCGAGTGGGGTAGAGAGAGAGAGTGCGACTGGTGGAGAGAGAGAGAGCGAGTGGGGTGGAGAGAGAGAGAGCGAGTGGGGTGGAGGGAGAGAGTGCGAGTGGGGTGGAGGGAGAGAGAGCGAGTGGGGTGAAGAGAGAGGGTGCGAGTGGGGTGGAGAGAGAGAGTGCGAGTGGGGTGGAGAGAGAGAGAGCGAGTGGATTGGAGAGAGAGAGAGCGAGTGGGGTGGAGAGAGAGAGAGCGAGTGGGGTGGAGAGAGAGAGAGCGAGTGGGGTGGAGAGAGAGAGCGAGTGGGGTGGAGAGAGAGAGAGCGAGTGGGGTGGAGAGAGAGAGAGCGAGTGGGGTGGAGAGAGAGAGAGCGAGTGGGGTGGAGAGAGAGAGAGCGAGTGGGGTGGAGAGAGAGAGCGAGTGGTGTGGAGAGAGAGCGCGAGTGGTGTGGAGAGAGAGCGTGAGTGGTGTGGAGAGAGAGCGTGAGTGGTGTGGAGAGAGAGTGTGAGTGGGGTGGAGAGAGCAAGTGGGGTGGAGAGAGTGCGAGTGCGAGTGGTGGAGAGAGACAGATGGAGAGAGAGCGAGTGGCGGGGTGAGAGAGAGAGCGAGTGGGGGAGAGAGAGAGATTGCGTGTGGTGGAGAGAGAGAGTGCGAGTGGTGGAGACAGAGAGAGCGAGTCGGGTAGTGAGAGAGAGAGCGAGTGGGGAGAGAGAGAGAGAGAGCGAGTGGCAGACAGAGAGAGCGAGTAGGGGGGAGAGAGAGAGAGCGAGTAGGGTGGAGAGAGAGAGAGCGAGTAGGGTGGAGAGAGAGAGAGCGAGTAGGGTGGAGAGAGAGAGCGCGAGTGGGGTGGAGAGAGAGAGAGCGAGTGGGGTGGAGAGAGAGAGAGCGAGTGGGGTGGAGAGAGAGAGAGAGAGTGGGGTGGAGAGAGAGCGTGAGTGGTGTGGAGAGAGCAAGTGTGGGAGAGAGAGAGAGAGAGACAGAGCGAGTGGTGGAGAGAGAGCGAGTGGTGGAGAGAGAGCGAGTGGGGTGGAGAGAGAGAGAGCGAGTAGGGGGAGTGAGAGAGAGCAAGTGGTGGGAGGGAGAGAGCGCGAGTGGGGGGTGAGAGAGAGAGCGAGTGGCAGAGAGAGAGAGCGAGTGGGGTGGAGAGAGAGAGAGCGAGTGATGTGGAGAGAGAGTGTGCGAGTGGGGAGGAGAGAGAGAGAGAGCGAGTGGGGAGGAGAGAGACAGAGCGAGTGGGGAGGAGAGAGAGAGAGCGAGTGGGGTGGAGAGAGAGAGAGCGAGTGGGGTTGAGAGAGAGAGAGAGCGAGTGGGGTTGAGAGAGAGAGAGAGCGAGTGGGGTTGAGAGAGAGAGAGAGCGAGTGGGGTTGAGAGAGAGAGAGAGCGAGTGGGGTTGAGAGAGAGAGAGCGTGAGTGGGGTGGAGAGAGAGCGTGAGTGGGGTGGAGAGAGAGAGTGAGTGGGGTGGAGAGAGAGCGTGAGTGGGGTGGAGAGAGAGCGTGAGTGGGGTGGAGAGAGAGAGCGTGAGTGGGGTGGAGAGAGAGAGCGTGAGTGGGGTGGAGAGAGAGAGCGTGAGTGGGGTGGAGAGAGAGAGCGTGAGTGGGGTGGATAGAGAGCGTGAGTGGGGTGGATAGAGAGCGTGAGTGGGGTAGAGAGAGAGCGTGAGTGGGGTAGAGAGAGAGCGTGAGTGGGGTGGAGAGAGAACGTGAGTGGCGTGGAGTGAGCGAGTGGGGTGGAGAGAGCGAGTGGGGTGGAGAGAGCGAGTGGGGTGGAGAGAGCGAGTGGGGTGGAGAGAGAGAGAGCGAGTGGTGTGGAGAGAGAGAGCGAGTGGTGTGGAGAGAGAGATCGAGTCGTGTGGAGAGAGAGCGTGAGTGGTGTGGAGAGAGAGCGTGAGTGGGGTGGAGAGAGAGTGTGAGTGGGGTGGAGAGAGAGCGTGAGTGGGGTGGAGAGAGTGAGAGTGCGAGTGGTGGAGAGAGACAGATGGAGAGAGAGCGAGTGGCGGGGAGAGAGAGATTGCGTGTGGTGGAGAGAGAGAGTGCGAGTGGTGGAGACAGAGAGAGCGAGTCGGGTAGTGAGAGAGAGAGCCAGTCGGGTAGAGAGAGAGAGAGCGAGTGGGGAGAGAGAGAGAGAGAGCAAGTAGGGGGAGAGAGAGAGAGCGAGTGGCAGACAGAGAGAGCGAGTAGGGGGGAGAGAGAGAGAGCGAGTTGGGTGGAGAGAGAGCGAGCGAGTGGGGTGGAGAGAGAGAGAGCGAGTGGGGTGGAGAGAGAGAGAGCGAGTGGGGTGGAGAGAGAGAGAGCGAGTGGGGTGGAGAGAGAGCGTGAGTGGTGTGGAGAGAGCAAGTGTGGGAGAGAGAGAGAGAGCGAGTGGTGGAGAGAGAGAGAGGGAGAGAGAGCGAGTGGGGTGGAGAGCGAGAGAGCGAGTAGGGGGAGTGAGAGAGAGCAAGTGGTGGGAGGGAGAGAGCGCGAGTGGGGGTTGAGAGAGAGAGCGAGTGGCAGAGAGAGAGAGCGAGTGGGGTGGAGTGAGCAAGAGAGCGAGTGGGGTGGAGAGAGAGAGAGCAAGTGGGGTGGAGAGAGAGAGAGCGAGTGGGGTTGAGAGAGAGAGAGAGAGCGAGTGGGGTTGAGAGAGAGAGAGAGCGAGTGGGGTTGAGAGAGAGAGAGAGCGAGTGGGGTGGAGAGAGAGCGTGAGTGGGGTGGAGAGAGAGCATGAGTGGGGTGGAGAGAGAGCGTGAGTGGGGTGAAGAGAGAGCGTAAGTGGGGTGGAGAGAGAGCGTGAGTGGGGTGGAGAGTGAGCGTGAGTGGGGTGGAGAGAGCGAGTGTGGTGGAGAGAGCGAGTGGGGTGGAGAGAGCGAGTGGGGTGGAGAGAGCGAGAGTGCGATTGGTGGAGAGAGAGAGAGGGAGAGAGAGCCAGTGGCGGAGAGAGAGCGAGCGAGTGGGGTAGAGAGAGAGAGTGCGACTGGTGGAGAGAGAGAGAGTGAGTGGGGTGGAGAGAGCGAGTGGGGTGGAGAGAGCGAGAGTGCGATTGGTGGAGAGAGAGAGAGGGAGCGAGTGGGGTGGAGAGAGAGAGTGCGAGTGGGGTGGAGAGAGAGAGTGCGAGTGGGGTGGAGAGAGAAAGTGCCAGTGGGGTGGAGAGAGAGAGAGAGAGTGGGGTGGAGAGAGAGAGAGGGAGAGAGAGCGAGTGGCGGAGAGAGAGAGAGCGAGTGGGGTGGAGAGAGAGAGAGCGAGTGGGGTGGAGAGAGAGAGAGCGAGTGGGGTGGAGAGAGAGAGAGAGAGTGAGTGGGGTGGAGAGAGAGAGAGTGAGTGGGGTGGAGAGAGAGATAGCGAGTGGGGTGGAGAGAGAGAGAGCGAGTGGGGTGGAGAGAGAGCGTGAGTGGGGTGGAGAGAGAGCATGAGTGGGGTGGAGAGAGAGCGTGAGTGGGGTGGAGAGAGAGCGTGAGTGGGGTGGAGAGAGAGCGTGAGTGGGGTGGAGAGAGAGCGTGAGTGGGGTGGAGAGAGAGCGTGAGTGGGGTGGAGAGAGCGAGTGGGGTGGAGAGAGCGAGTGGGGTGGAGAGAGCGAGAGTGCGATTGGTGGAGAGAGAGAGAGGGAGAGAGAGCCAGTGGCGGAGAGAGAGAGAGCGGGTGGGGTAGAGAGAGAGAGTGCGACTGGTGGAGAGAGAGAGAGCGAGTGGGGTGGAGAGAGAGAGAGCGAGTGGGGTGGAGAGAGAGAGAGCGAGTGGGGTGGAGAGAGAGAGAGCGAGTGAGGTGGAGGGAGAGAGTGCGAGTGGGGTGGAGAGAGAGAGTGCGAGTGGGGTAGAGAGAGAGAGTGCGACTGGTGGAGAGAGAGAGAGCGAGTGGGGTGGAGAGAGAGAGAGCGAGTGGGGTGGAGAGAGAGAGAGCGAGTGGGGTGGAGAGAGAGAGAGCGAGTGAGGTGGAGGGAGAGAGTGCGAGTGGGGTGGAGAGAGAGAGTGCGAGTGGGGTGGAGAGAGAGAGTGCAAGTGGGGTGGAGAGAGAGAGAGCGAGTGGATTGGAGAGAGAGAGAGCGAGTGGGGTGGAGAGAGAGAGAGCGAGTGGGGTGGAGAGAGAGAGAGCGAGTGGGGTGGAGAGAGAGAGAGCGAGTGGGGTGGAGAGAGAGAGAGAGCGAGTGGGGTGGAGAGAGAGAGAGCGAGTGGGGTGGAGAGAGAGCGTGAGTGGTGTGGAGAGAGCAAGTGTGGGAGAGAGAGAGAGAGAGACAGAGCGAGTGGTGGAGAGAGAGAGAGGGAGAGAGAGCGAGTGGGGTGGAGAGAGAGAGAGCGAGTAGGGGGAGTGAGAGAGAGCAAGTGGTGGGAGGGAGAGAGCGCGAGTGGGGGGTGAGAGAGAGAGCGAGTGGCAGAGAGAGAGAGCGAGTGGGGTGGAGAGAGAGAGAGCGAGTGAGGTGGAGAGAGAGTGTGCGAGTGGGGAGGAGAGAGAGAGAGAGCGAGTGGGGAGAGGAGAGAGAGAGAGCGAGTGGGGTGGAGAGAGAGAGAGCGAGTGGGGTTGAGAGAGAGAGAGAGCGAGTGGGGTTGAGAGAGAGAGAGAGCGAGTGGGGTTGAGAGAGAGAGAGAGCGAGTGGGGTTGAGAGAGAGAGAGTGCGAGTGGGGTTGAGAGAGAGAGAGAGCGAGTGGGGTTGAGAGAGAGAGAGCGTGAGTGGGGTGGAGAGAGAGAGCGAGTGGGGTGGAGAGAGAGAGAGTGAGTGGGGAGGAGAGAGAGCGTGAGTGGGGTGGAGAGAGAGCGTGAGTGGGGTGGAGAGAGAGCGTGAGTGGGGTGGAGAGAGAGAGCGTGAGTGGGGTGGAGAGAGAGAGCGTGAGTGGGGTGGATAGAGAGCGTGAGTGGGGTGGATAGAGAGCGTGAGTGGGGTAGAGAGAGAGCGTGAGTGGGGTGGAGAGAGAGCGTGAGTGGGGTGGAGTGAGCGAGTGGGGTGGAGTGAGCGAGTGGGGTGGAGAGAGCGAGTGGGGTGGAGAGAGCGAGTGGGGTGGAGAGAGAGAGAGCGAGTGGTGTGGAGAGAGAGAGAGCGAGTGGTGTGGAGAGAGAGAGCGAGTGGTGTGGAGAGAGAGATCGAGTCGTGTGGAGAGAGAGCGTGAGTGGTGTGGAGAGAGAGCGTGAGTGGGGTGGAGAGAGAGCGTGAGTGGGGTGGAGAGAGAGCGTGAGTGGGGTGGAGAGAGAGCGTGAGTGGGGTGGAGAGAGTGAGAGTGCGAGTGGTGGAGAGAGACAGATGGAGAGAGAGCGAGTGGCGGGGAGAGAGAGAGAGATTGCGTGTGGTGGAGAGAAAGAGTGCGAGTGGTGGAGACAGAGAGAGCGAGTCGGGTAGTGAGAGAGAGAGCCAGTCGGGTAGAGAGAGAGAGAGCGAGTGGGGAGAGAGAGAGAGAGAGCAAGTAGGGGGAGAGAGAGAGAGCGAGTGGCAGACAGAGAGAGCGAGTAGGGGGGAGAGAGAGAGAGCGAGTTGGGTGGAGAGAGAGAGAGCGAGTGGGGTGGAGAGAGAGAGAGCGAGTGGGGTGGAGAGAGAGAGAGCGAGTGGGGTGGAGAGAGAGAGAGCGAGTGGGGTGGAGAGAGAGAGAGCGAGTGGGGTGGAGAGAGAGCGTGAGTGGTGTGGAGAGAGCAAGTGTGGGAGAGAGAGAGAGAGCGAGTGGTGGAGAGAGAGAGAGGGAGAGAGAGCGAGTGGGGTGGAGAGCGAGAGAGCGAGTAGGGGGAGTGAGAGAGAGCAAGTGGTGGGAGGGAGAGAGCGCGAGTGGGGGGTGAGAGAGAGAGCGAGTGGCAGAGAGAGAGAGCGAGTGGGGTGGAGTGAGCAAGAGAGCGAGTGGGGTGGAGAGAGAGAGAGCGAGTGGGGTGGAGAGAGAGAGAGCGAGTGAGGTGGACAGAGAGTGTGCGAGTGGGGAGGTGAGAGAGAGAGCGAGTGGGGTGGAGAGAGAGAGAGCGAGTGGGGTTGAGAGAGAGAGAGAGAGCGAGTGGGGTTGAGAGAGAGAGAGCGAGTGGGGTTGACAGAGAGAGAGAGAGAGCGAGTGGGGTTGAGAGAGAGAGCGAGCGAGTGGGGTTGAGAGAGAGAGCGAGCGAGTGGGGTTGAGAGAGAGAGAGAGCGAGTGGGGTTGAGAGAGAGAGAGAGCGTGAGTGGGGTGGAGAGAGAGCGTGAGTGGGGTGGAGAGAGAGCGTGAGTGGGGTGGAGAGAGAGCGTGAGTGGGGTGGAGAGAGAGCGTGAGTGGGGTGGAGAGAGAGCGTGAGTGGGTTGGAGAGAGCAAGAGGTTTGGAGAGAGCGAGTGGGGTGGAGAGAGCAAGAGGTTTGGAGAGAGCGAGTGGGGTGGAGAGAGCGAGAGGGGTGGAGAGAGAGAGCGAGTGGGGTGGAGAGAGAGAGCGAGTGGCGGAGAGAGAGAGAGAGCGAGTGGGGTAGAGAGAGAGAGTGCGACTGGTGGAGAGAGAGAGTGCGAGTGGCGTGGAGAGAGAGAGAGCGAGTGGGGTGGAGAGAGAGAGTGCGAGTGGGGTGGAGAGAGAGAGTGCGAGTGGGGTGGAGAGAGAGAGAGCGAGTGGGGTGGAGAGAGAGAGAGCGAGTGGGGTGGAGAGAGAGAGCGAGTGGGGTGGAGAGAGAGAGCGAGTGGGGTGGAGAGAGAGCGCGAGTGGGGTGGAGAGAGAGCGTGAGTGAGGTGGAGAGAGCGAGTGGGGTGGAGAGAGAGACAGTGTGAGTGGGGTGGAGAGAGAGACAGTGTGAGTGGGGGGGAGAGAGAGCGTGAGTGGGGTGGAGAGAGAGCGTGAGTGGGGTGGAGAGAGAGCGTGAGTAGGGTGGAGAGAGAGCGTGAGTAGGGTGGAGAGAGAGCGAGTGGGGTGGAGAGAGCGAGTGGGGTGGAGAGAGCGAGTGGGGTGGAGAGAGAGAGAGTGCGAGTGGTGCAGAGAGAGAGGGAGAGAGAGCGAGTGGCGGAGAGAGAGAGAGCGAGTGGCGGAGAGAGAGAGAGCGAGTGGGGTAGAGAGAGAGAGTGAGTGGGGTAGAGAGAGAGTGCGCCTGGTGGAGAGTGAGAGAGCGAGTGTGGTGGAGAGAGAGAGAGCGAGGTGGTGGAGAGAGAGAGAGCGAGGTGGTGGAGAGAGAGAGAGCGAGTGGGGTGGAGAGAGAGAGAGCAAGTGGGGTGGAGAGAGAGAGAGCGAGTGGGGTGGAGAGAGAGAGAGCGAGTGGGGTGGAGAGAGAGAGAGCGAGTGGGGTGGAGAGAGAGCGTGAATGGGGTGGAGCGAGAGAGCGAGTGGGGTGGAGAGAGCGAGTGGGGTGGAGAGAGTGAGAGTGCGAGTGCTGGAGAGAGACAGAGGGAGAGAGAGCGAGTGCCGGAGAGAGAGAGAGCGAGTGGGGGAGAGAGAGAGATTGCGTGTGGTGGAGAGAGAGAGTGCGAGTGGTGGAGACAGAGAGAGCGAGTCGGGTAGTGAGAGAGAGAGCGAGTCGGGTAGAGAGAGAGAGAGAGCGAGTCGGGTAGAGAGAGAGAGAGAGCGAGTGGCGGAGAGCGAGAGAGAGAGCGAGTGGCGGAGAGAGAGAGAGAGCGAGTGGGGTATAGAGAGAGAGCGAGTGGGGTGGAGAGAGAGAGCGAGTGGGGTGGAGAGAGAGAGCGGGGGGAAGAGAGAGAGAGAGCAAGTGGGGTGGAGAGAGAACGTGAGTGGCGTGGAGAGAGCGAGTGGGGTGGAGAGAGCGAGTGGGGTGGAGAGAGCGAGTGGGGTGGAGTGAGCAAGAGAGCGAGTGGGGTGGAGAGAGAGAGAGCAAGTGGGGTGGAGAGAGAGAGAGCGAGTGGGGTTGAGAGAGAGAGAGAGCGAGTGGGGTTGAGAGAGAGAGAGAGCGAGTGGGGTGGAGAGAGAGCGTGAGTGGGGTGGAGAGAGAGCATGAGTGGGGTGGAGAGAGAGCGTGAGTGGGGTGGAGAGAGAGCGTGAGTGGGGTGGAGAGAGAGCGTGAGTGGGGTGGAGAGTGAGCGTGAGTGGGGTGGAGAGAGACAGAGGGGTGGAGAGAGCGAGTGTGGTGGAGAGAGCGAGTGGGGTGGAGAGAGCGAGTGGGGTGGAGAGAGCGAGTGGGGTGGAGAGAGCGAGAGTGCGATTGGTGGAGAGAGAGAGAGGGAGAGAGAGCCAGTGGCGGAGAGAGAGAGAGCGAGTGGGGTAGAGAGAGAGAGTGCGACTGGTGGAGAGAGAGAGAGCGAGTGGGGTGGAGAGAGCGAGAGTGCGATTGGTGGAGAGAGAGAGAGGGAGAGAGAGCCAGTGGCGGAGGGAGAGAGTGCGAGTGGGGTGGAGAGAGAGAGTGCGAGTGGGGTGGAGAGAGAGAGTGCGAGTGGGGTGGAGAGAGAAAGTGCCAGTGGGGTGGAGAGAGAGAGAGAGAGTGGGGTGGAGAGAGAGAGAGCGAGTGGGGTGGAGAGAGAGAGAGCGAGTGGGGTGGAGAGAGAGAGAGAGAGTGAGTGGGGTGGAGAGAGAGAGAGTGAGTGGGGTGGAGAGAGAGAGAGTGAGTGGGGTGGAGAGAGAGAGAGTGAGTGGGGTGGAGAGAGAGAGAGTGAGTGGGGTGGAGAGAGAGCGTGAGTGGGGTGGAGAGAGAGCGTGAGTGGGGTGGAGAGAGAGATAGCGAGTGGGGTGGAGAGAGAGAGAGCGAGTGGGGTGGAGAGAGAGCGTGAGTGGGGTGGAGAGAGAGCGTGAGTGGGGTGGAGAGAGAGCGTGAGTGGGGTGGAGAGAGAGCGTGAGTGGGGTGGAGAATGAGCGTGAGTGGGGTGGAGAGAGCAAGTGGGGTGGAGAGAGCGAGTGGGGTGGAGAGAGCGAGAGTGCGATTGGTGGAGAGAGAGAGAGGGAGAGAGAGCCAGTGGCGGAGAGAGAGAGAGCGAGTGGGGCGGAGAGAGAGAGAGCGAGTGGGGTGGAGAGAGAGAGAGCGAGTGGGGTGGAGAGAGAGAGAGCGAGTGGGGTGGAGGGAGAGAGTGCGAGTGGGGTGGAGAGAGAGAGTGCGAGTGGGGTGGAGAGAGAGAGTGCGAGTGGGGTGGAGAGAGAGAGAGCGAGTGGATTGGAGAGAGAGAGAGCGAGTGGGGTGGAGAGAGAGAGAGCGAGTGGGGTGGAGAGAGAGAGAGCGAGTGGGGTGGAGAGAGAGAGAGCGAGTGGGGTGGAGAGAGAGAGAGCGAGTGGGGTGGAGAGAGAGCGTGAGTGGTGTGGAGAGAGCAAGTGTGGGAGAGAGAGAGAGAGAGACAGAGCGAGTGGTGGAGAGAGAGAGAGGGAGAGAGAGCGAGTGGGGTGGAGAGAGAGAGAGCGAGTAGGGGGAGTGAGAGAGAGCAAGTGGTGGGAGGGAGAGAGCGTGAGTGGGGGGTGAGAGAGAGAGAGCGAGTGGGGTGGAGAGAGAGAGAGCGAGTGAGGTGGAGAGAGAGTGTGCGAGTGGGGAGGAGAGAGAGAGAGAGCGAGTGGGGAGAGGAGAGAGAGAGAGCGAGTGGGGTGGAGAGAGAGAGAGCGAGTGGGGTTGAGAGAGAGAGAGAGCGAGTGGGGTTGAGAGAGAGAGAGAGCGAGTGGGGTTGAGAGAGAGAGAGAGCGAGTGGGGTTGAGAGAGAGAGAGAGCGAGTGGGGTTGAGAGAGAGAGAGCGTGAGTGGGGTTGAGAGAGAGAGAGCGTGAGTGGGGTGGAGAGAGAGAGCGAGTGGGGTGGAGAGAGAGAGAGTGAGTGGGGAGGAGAGAGAGAGTGAGTGGGGAGGAGAGAGAGCGTGAGTGGGGTGGAGAGAGAGCGTGAGTGGGGTGGAGAGAGAGAGCGTGAGTGGGGTGGAGAGAGAGAGCGTGAGTGGGGTGGAGAGAGAGAGCGTGAGTGGGGTGGATAGAGAGCGTGAGTGGGGTGGATAGAGAGCGTGAGTGGGGTGGATAGAGAGCGTGAGTGGGGTGGATAGAGAGCGTGAGTGGGGTGGAGAGAGAGCGTGAGTGGGGTGGAGAGAGAAAGATGGGTGGAGTGAGCGAGTGGGGTGGAGTGAGCGAGTGGGGTGGAGAGAGCGAGTGGGGTGGAGAGAGCGAGTGGGGTGGAGAGAGAGAGAGCGAGTGGTGTGGAGAGAGAGAGAGCGAGTGGTGTGGAGAGAGAGAGCGAGTGGTGTGGAGAGAGAGATCGAGTCGTGTGGAGAGAGAGCGTGAGTGGTGTGGAGAGAGAGCGTGAGTGGGGTGAAGAGAGAGCGTGAGTGGGGTGGAGAGAGAGCGTGAGTGGGGTGGAGAGAGTGAGAGTGCGAGTGGTGGAGAGAGACAGATGGAGAGAGAGCGAGTGGCGGGGAGAGAGAGAGAGATTGCGTGTGGTGGAGAGAGAGAGTGCGAGTGGTGGAGACAGAGAGAGCGAGTCGGGTAGTGAGAGAGAGAGCCAGTCGGGTAGAGAGAGAGAGAGCAAGTAGGGGGAGAGAGAGAGAGCGAGTTGCAGACAGAGAGAGCGAGTAGGGGGGAGAGAGTGAGAGCGAGTTGGGTGGAGAGAGAGAGAGCGAGTGGGGTGGAGAGAGAGAGAGCGAGTGGGGTGGAGAGAGAGAGAGCGAGTGGGGTGGAGAGAGAGAGAGCGAGTGGGGTGGAGAGAGAGCGTGAGTGGTGTGGAGAGAGCAAGTGTGGGAGAGAGAGAGAGAGCGAGTGGTGGAGAGAGAGAGAGGGAGAGAGAGCGAGTGGGGTGGAGAGCGAGAGAGCGAGTAGGGGGAGTGAGAGAGAGCAAGTGGTGGGAGGGAGAGAGCGCGAGTGGGGGGTGAGAGAGAGAGCGAGTGGCAGAGAGAGAGAGCGAGTGGGGTGGAGTGAGCAAGAGAGCGAGTGGGGTGGAGAGAGAGAGAGCGAGTGGGGTGGAGAGAGAGAGAGCGAGTGAGGTGGACAGAGAGTGTGCGAGTGGGGAGGAGAGAGAGAGAGCGAGTGGGGTGGAGAGAGAGAGAGCGAGTGGGGTTGAGAGAGAGAGAGAGAGCGAGTGGGGTTGAGAGAGAGAGAGAGAGCGAGTGGGGTTGAGAGAGAGAGAGAGCGAGTGGGGTTGAGAGAGAGAGAGAGCGAGTGGGGTTGAGAGAGAGAGAGAGCGAGTGGGGTTGAGAGAGAGAGAGAGCGTGAGTGGGGTGGAGAGAGAGCGTGAGTGGGGTGGAGAGAGAGCGTGAGTGGGGTGGAGAGAGAGCGTGAGTGGGTTGGAGAGAGCAAGAGGTTTGGAGAGAGCGAGTGGGGTGGAGAGAGCAAGAGGTTTGGAGAGAGCGAGTGGGGTGGAGAGAGCGAGAGGGGTGGAGAGAGAGAGCGAGTGGGGTGGAGAGAGAGAGCGAGTGGCGGAGAGAGAGAGAGAGCGAGTGGGGTAGAGAGAGAGAGTGCGACTGGTGGAGAGAGAGAGTGCGAGTGGCGTGGAGAGAGAGAGAGCGAGTGGGGTGGAGAGAGAGAGTGCGAATGGGGTGGAGAGAGAGAGTGCGAGTGGGGTGGAGAGAGAGAGTGCGAGTGGGGTGGAGAGAGAGAGTGCGAGTGGGGTGGAGAGAGAGAGTGCGAGTGGGGTGGAGAGAGAGAGAGCGAGTGGGGTGGAGAGAGAGAGCGAGTGGGGTGGAGAGAGAGCGCGAGTGGGGTGGAGAGAGAGCGTGAATGAGGTGGAGAGAGCAAGTGGGGTGGAGAGAGAGACAGTGTGAGTGGGGTGGAGAGAGAGACAGTGTGAGTGGGGGGGAGAGAGAGCGTGAGTGGGGTGGAGAGAGAGCGTGAGTGGGGTGGAGAGAGAGCGTGAGTGGGGTGGAGAGAGAGCGTGAGTAGGGTGGAGAGAGAGCGTGAGTAGGGTGGAGAGAGAGCGTGAGTGGGGTGGAGAGAGCGAGTGGGGTGGAGAGAGCGAGTGGGGTGGAGAGAGCGAGTGGGGTGGAGAGAGCGAGTGGGGTGGAGAGAGAGAGAGTGCGAGTGGTGCAGAGAGAGAGGGAGAGAGAGCGCGTGGCGGAGAGAGAGAGAGCGAGTGGGGTAGAGAGAGAGAGTGAGTGGGGTAGAGAGAGAGTGCGCCTGGTGGAGAGTGAGAGAGCGAGTGTGGTGGAGAGAGAGAGAGCGAGTGGGGTGGAGAGAGAGAGAGCGAGTGGGGTGGAGAGAGAGCGTGAATGGGGTGGAGCGAGAGAGCGAGTGG